>NC_089491.1:50439664-50739664 GCF_036850765.1 Saccopteryx bilineata
GCATTTCAAATGCCATAGATGGAACTGAAGACAAGGCAATATATGAAGACAGTGATTCTTCATCGGACACAGATGAGGTCAAGCTAATGGATGGGAGTTTTGACAGTGATGAGTTGTATGAATTTTATGATGAATAAAACTTGCATTCAATAACTTTATGTAATTTTTTTTTCAAATTTTGGGCCCCAAAATTAAGGTGCGTCTTATAATGGGAGCGTCTTATACATGGGGAAATATGGTACCTTTTTATATAAGTTAATGCTATTTTATCTGAAATTCAGTTTTGCTAGGTGTTAATATAATTCTTTTGTTTTGATTTGCTTCTCCATGTATTTTTAATTATTCTTTCTTGTGTGTGTGACAGAGACAGAGAGGGACAAACAGGAAGGTAGAGAGAAGCATTAATTTTTCATTGCGGCACCTTATTTGTTAATTGATTGCTTTCTCATATGTGCCTTGACCGGGGGACTATAGCACAGCAAGTGACCTCTTGCTCGAGCCAGTGACCTTGGGCTCAAGCCAGCGACCTGAGCTTCAAGTCAGTGACCTGGGGTCATGTCTATGATCCCACGCTCAAGCTGGTGAGCCCGCGCTCAAGCCGGTGACCTCAGGGTTTTGAACCTGGGTCCTCTGCGTCCCGGTCTAATGCTCTATTCATTGTGCCACTGCACCACTGCGCCACTGCCCTACCTCCTGGTCAGGCAAATGAAGAAACTCTTATAAGAACAACATAAATTTGTCCATGGCTAGGGATATTTTTCTGAAGGTTCAAGTCTGTCCCTGTAACTTATTTATGGTCATTGGAAGATTAAACATATAGAAAACTGAAATGATCTTAGTGTGAATATTAGAAGGATATTGTGTCAGGTGGAATGAGAGTTGTACCTGTTATTCCAGCTTGTTTTCATGCTAGTTGTTTTAACTCGCCTTTTGTCCATTCTGCTCTCCTCAGTACGGCTTCCTGTTCAGATTCTGTGCATGTACTCGCCTTCTGGAATGGTTTGCTTTTCTCCTTCCACGTGCATCCCCCTTCATCAATGTTTTCTGTTCACCTCTGCTAGTGTAATGTTAGCGTTTGGTCTGGCAGCACATGTGATCTTTAACATTTCCAAAATGATTCCATAGTTTTGCAAAGTTCATACATAGAGTTAATTTATTTTCAGACGTTTCAAAACTCTTAATACTTTGATTTCATATTCAATTCCTGGGATAATCACAGGGAATCATTTCTAGGTAAGCCTAAAGAAATTCATTTGAGTGTTATTTTTGTCGTGTTGATTGCTTACTTATTATGCTTTTTTTTCCAGAAATTTTAATACTCGTTTATATTTTGTATCCGCAATTAAAACTACATATTTAGTATTACATAATTCTGTGTTTATATAAATGCCTATCAGATATTTCTTCTCTCAGTTTTAAATGTATCCTTTATTTTCATTTACTTAGGAGTTGATTGGATTAGACCTTCAGATAGATTTTTCACAAAGGGTCCTCAGATGATATATTTTCCTAGTTCTTGTGTGTTTGAGAATATCTTTCTGTGGTGGTCACATATTAACAACATGCGTGGGTTGAGTTCTTGGATTACACCTCTCTTCCATCCACATTGCTTGCCTCATGGTAGTTGTTCCTCCATTGTCTCCTGCATCTAAACTTGATGAGAAGCCTGCCATCTGCCTGAATATTTTTTTCTTTGTGATTTGCTTTTTATATTCAGATATTTATTTGTTTCTTTGGGAAGTTTAATAACTTTACCAGGTTATACTTCAGTGTTTTTGTGTTTTTATTATTTATCTTAAAACACTCTGAAAATATTTCATCTGTATATTTATTCTTTTATTTTAAGAATTTTCCCCAACTTATCTTTGAACATTTATTTTCTCTGTTCCATAAGAATTTCTTTTCCTCTTCAGGCACACCAGTCATTCATATATTGGATTTCTGTTGTTGCTCTGTCAAAGCTGTCAACTTTCCTCTAATTGCTTCATTTCTTTATTCTTTTCCTTGTGTAATTTGCTCCAATTTCTTATCTGCACCATTGATTTGGCAGTGGCTGACATATAAGTGTCAAGTGCTCACGAATAGGTTTTGAATGACTGAGGTGTCTGTCTGCTGTATGTTTTTGATGCATCAGATTGATTTTTTTTTTTTTGTATTTTTCTGAAGCTGGAAATGGGGAGAGACAGTCAGACAGACTCCCGCATGCGCCTGACCGGGATCCACCCGGCACACCCACCAGAGGCGACGCTCTGCCCCTCCAGGGCGTCACTCTGCCGGGACCAGAGCCACTCTAGCGCCTGGGGCAGAGGCCAAGGAGCCATCCCCAGCGCCCGGGCCATCTTTGCTCCAATGGAGCCTTGGCTGCGGGAGGGGAAGAGAGAGACAGAGAGGAAGGAGGGGTGGGGGTGGAGAAGCAAATGGGCGCTTCCCCTATGTACCCTGGCCGGGAATCGAACCCGGGTCTCCCGCACGCCAGGCTGACGCTCTACCGCTGAGCCAGCCGGCCAGGGCCCAGATTGATTTTTAAGCTCTGCTATGTCATTGTTTTTTCTTCTTACTTTCTTGGCTCTGACAGTTTCTTTCTGTCTTATTTTTTATATCCTGTTTTAAACAGTCCACATTTTCTTAAATTTTCTGGGTAATACAAAGCAATTTTACTCTATTCTTCTGTTTCCTAGAGTAAATCTTTCAAAGTTCTCGTCATATTCTTCTTAGCATGTTCTGTGCCTTCTCTTCATTTTTTGCTTAGGAATGTTCCAAAATTTGGCCCTACTGTTTATCCAAAAATAATGTGGGTAGAATCTCTTTGACTTTCTTCCCTATTTGTCTTGGGTCTGTTTGTGTTTTTCTCTTAGCCCTTGAGCTGGTAGGCTGAAGGATGGTCTATATTCTATTTTCAGCTCTTTAGTTGTCTGAGTAGGTTGTAGGGAGGACTCGGTGGCAGTAGGCCGCTTTAGTGCTTTGCTGGTTCTTTTGTTGTCTTTTATGACCAGTTCTGTTTGTTCCTCCCCTTTTGGGTGAGCCAGCTTCTTTGAGGAGAAATTATTCAGAATGGCGCCTCTCTGTTTATGGAATTTTTGTTCTCTGCACCAATTGGGTGTATTACTCTGAATTTTTAGACCACTTTGTGAAATTGATTTGCTTTTAGCCCTCCACCCTGCCTGGGCAGTGGAAAATCCGGGGTTAGTTGGCTGCTTAGTTTCTTTTTAGCCCCTCCACTGCTGATACAGGTCGGAATGGGGGTTCCAAAACAATGTTATTTGTTCTTCAAAGTTGGGGAGCACCAGAGAGTCTTTCAGAGCCTATGGTAATACTGCTAATACTCCTTCCCTAATACTGCACTATTTTACAGACAGGGGAGCTGGGTACAGACCCCCCAGCAGGTTTGCTCTATTTGACCCGTTTGTATTGTTTTTATTCTCTCAGTTCTTTGCTGTATTAATGTAGATAGAGTTTTCTCTCTCTTTTCCTTAATTTTTATACATTTTGAAAGAGAGAAAGGAAGTTGTTGTTTTAGAGCACTTTGCCTTCTTTCCAGGAAGTCTGCTTTATGAGTCTTGATGACTATAATTAACACATGAAGTCTTTGATAGAGAGTTGTAATTATAAAATCTCAGTTAAGAATGTGCTTTAGAGTCCAGGTTTGCACCCTATACTTGAACTGAACCACCTTTATAACATTCCTTTATTTATTTTTTGTTTCTTCCCCCGTCTACATTCAGTAGTGGGAACATCATCCCACAAGGGGAATTAATTCTCTTTATCATCTTTGTTTGTTATTTTTCATATATTGAGCTGAAAAAATTTTTCATAATTTTTCATATATTGGGCTGTAATCTGTCCTGAAACTACTTTCCCTTGGGGACACTGGGACTCTGGAACCACATCTATCTACTTTTACAAATAGCTGAAGTTGTCCTAGTGCCATGCTTGGGGCTTGCTTCCTTTATGTGAAATATTTAAGTTCATCTCTTCTTTTCTCATAAGGCAGGCATAAAATCTTGTTCTTTATCATCCAGCTTGTTTTGTTACTAAAAAAAAAAAAAAAGACCTGTAATGGAACCCAACACTTAAGGTATGGTTTTATGAAGTCACCGTAGATAGTATTTCTGCATCTTCTCTTGAAATGAGATATATGAGACTCCAGAAATCTTTGTCTTAATAAATCATCCCAAGAGATATAGCAGTTCTGAGGGCAAAGGGCTTTTGTAACTTTCTCTACCAGTGCCTTGATTATTATGATTTATTTCCTTTTAATACAGTACTACATTTCTAGGCTTGTTTTTGACCTGTGGTCATCTATGATCTGCATACAGTCCTCTGCATTTTTGTATTTCGCTTTATAGTTTATTTGTGCGGATTTTTTAAATTCAATTGCTGTGATGATTTCCTATTGAATTTCATGCTGATTCTGTGGGAACATCCTTCCAAAGTCCAGATCATTGAAACCTTCTCCCCACCCCCAGCTTCTAGCATTTGTAATCCTACCCAGTTCATTCTCAGAATGAACCTATTTATTACAATAAGATTCCACAGCCCATTATTTAATCTGAATCTTTAATTGATTCCAAGTCTTTTGTTATTCCTTTGTTGTTTAGCTAAAAGGTTATTCCTTTGTTGTTTATCTGAATTTAACCAAAAATATACTACCTGAATTTGACTACAATATTTAATTTGTGTTGGTATAAAAGAGAATAGAGAAATCAGTCAAGAGGAGGTACATCTGCTCTTCCTCAGCTGTGGCCTGGTCTCCTCTCAGAGTGAAATCAGGTTGCTCTAACCCAGTGAGTCTCACATCGCAGCATTTTAGGGGAGGGGATTGGGGTGGTAGCATCCTTGACATTGCACATTGTGGGTGGTCATTAATCTCTCCTTACATCCCCACGTTTAGGTTGCCAACCAGTTTATAATGGCCGTGATCATTAAGGAGGGAAGGAGCTTTTCTTATTCCTTGTGCTCTGTGAGTTCTAGTTCCATGTAGGAAAAAAGGAATATTGTTGGAGACACACATTTCATTTGGTACCTATTTGCTTCATAGCCAAATTGGCTTAATCTCTCTTTTTTCCCCCATTAAGGCAAATGGTTCTTAAGAAGAGAAAACCCACTTTTTATCAATAGAATTCTGTATATTGGTATCTCTTGCTTTTTGAAAGTTTGTGTTACGCCATCTTGCTTTTCTGAAAGACCTACATTAGTACCTGTTTTTGCTAACTGAAAGAAATTCAAGAGGATTTTTGCTTTAATGAAAAAAGGTGAAAAGCAGAAAGAGAGAGTTTAGTGTTTGTTTGTTTGGCAGCCAGCTGAGCCATTGTAGAGACAGCATGCACACTGCCCCCTTCACCTGCCCCAGCTGCTCAGCGGAAGAGTGGACCTGTCAAGCTCCTTGCCTGGAACCATGGTCGGCATCGAGCCCCTATGACTTTGAACTGTGTCTGTGCTTGATCTCCATCTGTTATGTGCATTAATTAGCAAGATGTGTCTTAAGGTCTCAGAGGGGCCTAAGAAAGCTTGTAAGGGTGTGATGCTTAGCATAAAACTGGACATAATTAAACGTTTTGATTATGGTCAGTAGAATAAAGATGTGTGTGCTCTGATTTGGGATTAGGAATGCTCAAAATTTATTCCGCATAAAGGAGTGGTAACTGCTTCTTTGCTTTACACCAGTGGTCCCCAATCTTTTTTGGGCCACGGACCAGTTTAATGTCAGAAAATATTTTCACGGACCGGCCTTTAGGGTGAGATGGATAAATGTATCACGTGACCGAGACAAGTGTCAAGAGTGAGCCTTAGACGGATGTAACAGAGGGAATCTGGTCATTTTTAAAAAATAAAACATCGTACAGACTTAAATATAAATAAAACGGAAATAATTAAGTTATTTATTTTTTCTCTGTGGACTGGTACCAAATGGCCCACAGACCGGTACCGGTCCGCAGCCCGGGGGTTGGGGACCACTGCTTTACACCATTTCAGCTTATGAAAGGTTTCATAGGAATGCTCTACCTTCAGATAGTGGGGGAAATCTGTACTTTATTTTATAGGATTTGACAATCATCCTCACATTTTACCAATTACATTACATATCCTCATTTAGGAAATTTGATCATTGAGTGGAAGTTGTTTATTCAGTATATGTTTGATTATTTAATATGAAATAAAATCAGGACTTCCAGTTCGATGGTGTTGGTTATGGTGAGAGAGGAATTGGTCGTAAATAATTCTGTTTCTTTTGCCATAAATTGAGAAGGGAATCTTGCCCTCTCCTGCCCCCAGTCTCTTAATTGAGTGGCCTGTGCCAACGTAGCTGTTACCCATGAGTAGAAGGCCCTTCTCCACAGTGGGTGAATATTGATTTCTGAACAGTAGTCAGCCAGAGCTATTGCCTTTTTCCAGAACTTTCAACAGAAAAGGTGACTGTGTGAAGATTGGAGTATGTCATCTTTAGAGGGGCATGCTTTCTCCCTGCTCATGTGTGTATAATAGGTCTTTAGGCTGCTCAAATACACTTTAATATCAATGTTTTTATTCTCATTTTGCTGGAAAAATGGACTCATCGCTTGTAAGATGTACTATCAGGAGTAAGATTATTTCTTCATTAATTTTGTAATTTACCAGAATGTGTTCTATTCTAATATCAATTACATAGCCTATTGAAATGCCTGAAGTAATTATTTTAAAAGATTTTATTTACTGATTTTAGAGAGAGGAGAGAGAGAGAAAGGGGTGGAGGAGGAGCAGGAAGCACTAACTAGTATAGTAGCTTCCCCTACGTGCTTTGACCGGGCAAGCCCAGGGCCTCGAACCGGCCACCTCAGCATTCCAGGTTGATGCTTTATGTACTGCGTGACCACAGGTCAGGCTGAGGTCATTTTTGTTTCCTTCTCTCTTACCTATCTGAATTATTCTAAAAAATGTTTTGACTTTTGAACCAATGTTTTAAAATTGTTTTATACCTGGATTTACAACAGGGCACAGAGTCATAAGTCCAGTTATGGTTAACAAAATATTACCTACCTTTCTGAGATTTCAGCCTTGCAAGCCAAGCCTGAGTTTTTAAAAATGTGCTGACTGTGTATGTCTAAACTATGACTGTGTTCCAAGATCCATGGACTCTCCCAATTTAGGGACCCTGGGTAGAAACATCCCCAGTTTACCAGAGTAATGCTTTAGGGGCTGCCCTCCTTGTAAATAAGTATGTTTCTCATGGAATTTCAGTGGTTAAGATTCCTTTTAAGAAAAAAATGTGGTTGTGCTGACATCTACTTTGAGCAAATGAAGCCTGCCAAGTTCATATCTGCAAAACTGAAATTATAGCTGAATGCATGGCTACATGAGTGCTTTCCCAACCGTCTTGTATGTTCTTGCATATAAATTTATGGAACCCATAGTAAATCAGATGGTGCAGAGGCCATTTGATTCTTTTCCCTGTCTCCCCTGTTTTCTAGTGGATGGCTTGCTTGAGCAAGGGAATGCGGGAACATATTTATCAGCATCTAAATCTGTATTTATACCATTATATTATTTCTTGTATTTAAAATTAAATATTTTCTAAAGGTTTTCATTTTCATAAGTGTTCTTAGTTTGCTAAAAAAGTGTTTTGGATTGCTGTATATTATGCTCTCAAGTGTTCGTTTCCAGCTGAAAATGAAAGATAAGGAACAAATATTAGCACTAATTCTTTTATTGGCATATTTTTTCCCTCATGATTGTTTCTTTCCTCTTAGTCCCTGAGTGATGAATAGGTTAGAGGCAAATTTCACTTATCTTGAAAACAAAAAGACTAAGTTTCTGTATTAGGGCTTTTTAAGTACAAACGCAGCCTGGCCTCTGAATATAAAATCAGCCCTGACTGCACAGCAGGGAGAATCTGTCTTGGCTAAGGTACTGCCTTGGCTAGGTACTACCTTGGCTAGGTACTCTGGCAAAGCTGAACAATCCGGATTGCAAAGAATGCTTGGCTCCTCTGTCATTTTCACTGGGAATAATAACATCACACACAGCGCTAAACCTCACTAGCGAAGAACTGAAATTTGCTCCTGGGAGGACAAGAAATGCATTCAGTCACCTTAGGTGATCTTTTACCCCTTCCAGCCAACGCCATATCTCTGAGGTTAAGAAAACTGTATTACATTGCAAAAATCGTCTCCCTGTGAGTTGGAAGAGGAGTCTCAAACTGCCTTTATTTTAGATGGTTTTAAGTTAGAACATATATGTAAACATCTCAACGTCCATCATAACTTTGAAGTAAATTTACAAAAGGCAGATTCCAGGAGACCTTCAGATAAGTGTTGTTTCTGAAAGCATGATAAAGTGAAAGGGGAAGAATACTATCCCAGTGTAAATGATGCTTAGGAGTGTGTTGGCCCCGGGTTTCAGGTGATTTATTGTTTTGGCAGGACCAGTCAGACACATGCTGAGAACGGGGGAAGGAGCAATAGTAGGTTTACTCTTTATTGTCTGGTAAGAGTTTTTCTTCTTAAGATCTTTTAGTGTTTAAAAAGTAATGTTTTTTTTTTTTTTTGGTTGATTCTAGATCTCAGTGGAAGAAGACAGCCCTAATGAATTGGGATCTTATGGGGCCAAGAGTTATAAACAGTGTTTTATTTTTATTGACATACTTGTAGGTAATTAGAAATGTGTAATTATATTTCTTGTTTTTATACACACATAATGAATTTGTTTTATATCGTTCCTGAAACTAGTTGACAGGTTAGAACAAAAATTTTTGAGTAGACCTTGCATAGGTACCTCTATCCTTGTATTTAACATACCCAACTTCTCCAAACTCCCCCAAATACCTATTGGTGATACTTTGCCTTTGCTAAACAGCCGGAGCTTTCTGTCAATAGCATGATTAGAACTCAGGCTCCAGATCGCGCTTGGTACCCTGTGCAGGAAAGAGTTAACATGGCGGGCCTGACTGCTATCCTCAGAAAGTCCTTCTCCCAGGACTGGCCTTTGGCTGGCATCTGGGAACTTGGATTTCCAGAGAGTTCTCACCACTTTCAAAACTGAATAGAGTGGCTCATGGTGCCTGAATTGTTTGTACAAACAATGCAGTTTGTGTTGAATACCTGCTTTCCTTTTGGGAGTCTGGAGTTTTGGAAGGTGTGAGGCAGACGGTGCCTACGTGACTGACCCCGATGGAAACCCTGGACCTCGAGGTTCAGGCGAGTTGTCCTGGCAGACAGTATTTCACAGCTGTTGTCTCAGCCTCTTGCTGGGAGAATTAAGTGCATCCTGTGTGACTCCACCGGGAAGGGGCCCCTGGAAGCCTGTGCCTAGTTTCTTTCAGACTTTGATTTGTTGTAATAATTCCCAGGGATGGCTACTGCATGCTGAGTCCTTCGAGGTCACTAAGTGAATCACTGAACCTGGGGGAGGGGGTGGGGGGCCCGTGACACAGATGCTATCTTCAGTTCCTGAAGGTCTCAACCCGGTTACCATGGAGTGCTCTGGGTCAGGGTGTTTTCGCAGGCTGGCTGTGCACCAGAGCTGCACCCAGGGTGTCGGGAGGAGCTCGGGAGGTGTTTGTGAAAGCTCTTTGAAAACACCAAATCACTGTCCAAATAAATGCACAGCGATACTAGTTTTTTCTTCTTCCATAATCCATTCTGGTCCCTGCTGTGAGTCAGACATTATTTTGTACTCATAGAATACTCAGTCATTTACCCTTCAGGTAATATTAGGTCTGTTTTTCTAAACTGAACCAGGCAAACTCCCACTTCTCCAGGGGCCTGAGCTTGCAAGAGTGACTGACAGATGATGGGGGGCAAGTAGACAAGAACTCCTGCCCTCCTTAAACTTTCCATGTTGCTGTTAGGGTTTTTTTCTTAAATTATATTGTTTATGATTATCTTCTGTTCAAGTTGTTAATTACTCTGATTAGTTGCAAATTAAAGACCAGGTAGCTTCATCTGTCAGTCAGGTATACACTCTCACCCTCCCTTTCTAGCTTTGTTTCTTACAGCTCACCTTCATGTGTCCGATGCGGGCTAAACTCAGGCACCAAGGCTTTTCCTTCCCTACATCTTCACATCTTTGCTCTACTCTTCCTTCGCCTCCCCCCCTCCCCCTCCCCCCTCCCCCCCTCTCCCCTCTTCCCCTCCCCCCTCCTCCCCTCCCCCCTCCCCCCTCCCCCCTCCCCCCTCCTCCCCTCCACCCTCCTCCCCTCCACCCTCCTCCCCTCCACCCTCCTCCCCTCCACCCTCCTCCCCTCCACCCTCCTCCCCTCCACCCTCCTCCCCAGCTCCTGCAGGTTGCCTTTTATCCCTCTATCGCTGCCTATGCAAAACACGTAACAAATGCTACCTCTTTCCTAGCAGTTCTGGTCTCTGTACTAGTTGGAGTCTCTTTTGGGATCCCACGACATCTTAATCTTTGTCAAGTGTCCCCGTTTATTGGGGAAATGCATGGAGCGTCGGTGGGAGAGGCCGCCAATGGGGGTGCATTGTTAAACCAGCCATCACAGGGGCAGGGGGAGCTCAGGCCTGGGAAGAAGCTCTGGGAGATGGTGTGGAGCAGGGCTTCTCAGATTCTAAATTGTAGGAGACTCAGCTGGGGACCACTTCACAGTGCAGAGGTAGACTCATCTGGGCTGAGCCCTGAGGGTCTGCATTTCTCACAAGTTCCTGGGTGACGGTGAGGCGGCTGGCATGGGTCCCCAGCCCACATTTTGGAGAACAGTGATGCTGCAAAGTCCTCGTGAAGGGCGAGGGAGATGAGTATGTATATACTGACTCTGGATGGTCATTAGTTGGGGGGTTCTCCTGCTACCTGGCCTGTCAAGTAGCTGTCCCTGACAGGAAGGAAGCTTCTAGGCAGAGAGGTGCACATTCCTGCAGTTGGAAGCCTGCTTTGGGTGGGTCACAGTGGGCTCCAGTGTGTAATTTGGTTATGTATGCACTTCTCGTGCCCGCTGTCAGCCCCTGAAGGTGGGATCTGCGCCTTGTTTCCTCTCCCAGAAGCACCCAGCACGCATCACGGTTTTGCACAGTGAACTTGTGCAGTGAGTGAGCGGCCTGCTGCTGCGCTGTGCTTGGGCAGGTGCAGTTCATGGTGAAGTCCAGTGGCACAGTCTAGCTAGTAGTCTGTCATTCCTCGTCTGAGGGTCTAAGATAGAGAACCCAGTAAGAGAGCCCCCTTCTCTGGGTCTACATCCCTGAAGGCAACAGTGGCTCTGCCCTTTGTGGGCCAGCGCTGACAGGCTCAGAGAGGAGCGGGCCGTGGAAGAAAGCAAAACTCACTCCTTTAAGGACTTAAACAATTCTAAGGCAGTAACAGAAAGGGGCTGGAGAGAAAGGATTCTGGTGAGAAATTGTAGGGGTAGGTAACTCTACTTCATTTAATCTTCCCTCTTAAAGGTACTGTTCATTGTTTCAGGAATTTTTGTTCTTTCGTTTTATATCTTGCTTCATATTTGAACAAATTTCCTATATGTGGGACAAAAGTTTGTTTTTCTAATCATAAAGGTTAAAACAAATCTTTGACCTGGTTGCTAAATTTTCTCTAAATTGTTAAAGTTGTTTTTCTTATGAATATCTACTCTCAAATTTGATTTTTCTGTTGACTCATAAACTCCAGCATTTAAAAAACTTTCTGATGTTTTATATGTGGTAAACACTAAGGCTGTAAGAGCTTCTGTAAATCTAGGTCTGTGGTTGGTTGAAAAGAAGTACAAGGCTTTCTCCTGGCCTGGAATTTATTCAAGTGAGGATCAAAGACCGTCAATGTGAAAATGATAGAAAACCAATTGTGTTTAGGGCTGTCAGTGACAACTGGATATCTTTGATTTCTTTCCACTGAGTTCTGATTTTATTTATTTCCTTTTGTCATATTGTGTAAATTGTGTGTTCAGATTCCTAGCTGTAAAAGTATAATCCTGTCACATAGAAGAATTTCTCTACGGACTGGCTTGTGTGCTGGCGTGGTTAGGGAATGCCACAGAGGATGTACAGTATTCTGATTGGTCCTTGAAAAGTAGGCTGGCATAGAGGAGACTTCAGGGGGATCAAGGACATGACAGCCATCGTTTTCCTCCATTGCCAAGGGCTGGTTTGTTGTCCAGATGGGGCGCCCAAAGTTGTAGAAGATACTTCTGTCTTTCAGTAAAACCAGCAGCTAAATCAGGATTCTTTATTCTTTCTTGTGTTCTTCTCTTTGACTATGTACATACTTTAAATATTAATTCTATAATCCTGTTGACTCTGGTTCTTTCTGGCCTTTGACCTCTGGTATAACCTCTTTCCACAGATCCTTTCTGTGAGGTGGCTTAGAGGGAGGAGTAAGTGAGAAGGGAGTTGTCTCTCAGTCAGTACGTTTGGGGAGAACGCATGTCTGCCCTCTGACGCATTTGTGTCGCTTACTGAATAGTATATTGAATGGTTGGCTGCTGAAGTAAACAGAATGCAAAGAAAAAAGTGCACATCACTGAAAAATGGAATCAGTTTTTTCCATATTGACAGATCCTTATCTTCTGGATTAATATACAACCATGATGCTTTATGATATCCTTCTACTTGCAGGATTGCATTTAAAACAGACAATTATGATGAAACAAACATATAGTACCCATCTTGAGTGGGTTGCAGAAATTATGTGACCCTGTGGAAGACGGGGTCCTCGGGTTATGACACAGTTTTGTTCCTACAACACTGACTTAACCTGAATTTTGGCGTAAGGTGAAACATACCCTAGCCTAAGTCACTTACCTATCCTAACACAGTTGTAAAGTCATAATCTAGAACATGAAAACACAAGTAAGCCACAGAAATAAAAAACAAACAAACCAAATATACTGTACTGTACACTGTACTGTAGTAACAGAGAAAATATCAAAAAACAAGTGTAAAAAAATTGTTTTACCTTATTCCTGTGTTTGGCTTCCACACTGGGAGGGCCCTTGCAAGGTGGGAGAGACTGACCTATTGGAAGGAGGAAGCTGGAGAGGCAGGAGAACCTGCAGAAGGTGCTGGAGATACAGGGTCAGGTGAGTCAGGATTGCCTAAGGAACATGCAGGAGACACTGGAGATGATTCTACCTGTGCTGCAGGTGTTTCATCTCGAGAAGCAATTTATGTAGAGGGACAGGATCTGTTGCAGGCCTCTCTACCTTCTTAAGGAATTGTTCCAGGCTAGTCTGAAAGGTTGATGATTTCTTTTTCAAAATCTGCCTTAACACTCATGTCTCAATTTTTTTCAAGTGTTTATGGAAGTGAGTGTTATAAACTCAAAACGTTGTATGTCAACGTTTGAGTCATAACCCGAAGACCCCCTGCAGAGTCTTCCAAGTTTGAAATTTAGTCCTGCTATTTGTTATTCATAATGTTGGTTGAGGTCCAAAGGCGTCGGGGCCACATCTCCTTCCTTTGTAAACTAAGTTTAATAATGTCTTTTTCTGTGGGTTGTAAAGAGTTGAAGAGGTGATGAGGTTGAGCAAAAGAGGAGATGTCAGCAACACTGGTTTCCTCTACTCCCTCCCAAGTGTCCAGTGAATAGAAGCAGGGGCCGGAGCAACACTTAGGTCTTCCCTCTCAATCCATTGCTTCCTGAAAACAAAGGTGCAAAGAGGCATGAAAATTCAAAGTAATATTTAGTTTTATAATTCAACTGACTGAGATTTATTCACGATTGCTGATAGCAGTGCTACTTATTAAGTGCATTATAATAATCCCCCCACTATTTGGGGATATTTCTGTTTCTCATCCAAGCCCAAGACTCTTAGTTTCTTGTTTTATAGAAACAGTTGTCAAGACATAAATGCTTTTATTCCATTTCTGTACTTATTTTCTGTATTCTGACAGAGTTAAATGCTCATCTGATACTCAAGTCACAAGGTTGCTGCAGCATTATTGAATTGTCTTCTGTTTTTAACCGTGTTTATTCTGATTGGTTGGTATGCCTGTTCTGATTGGTAGATGTATATTGTTTGTTTTTTTAAATATTTTGGCTCTTCCTAGGGACTACATGCTCTTAAACATTTTTTCCTCTGTAGGGTTCTAGGTTGTGTCTTCTAGGAGAAAAGGTTGTTCTAGTAAATTCTACCAAATTAAAAGATGAATAGTAAGAGTTTGCTGGTTTCTTATCTAAAGCTGTATTAGATCAAACATTTATAATTACTTTCTAGAATATATTTTTTTTTTTTTTTTTTTTTTTTTTTCATTTTTCTGAAGCTGGAAACAGGGAGAGATAGTCAGACAGACTCCCGCATGCGCCTGACCGGGATCCACCCGGCACGCCCACCAGGGGCGGTGCTCTGCCCCCCAGGGGGCGATGCTCTGCCCATCCTGGGCGTCGCCATATTGCGACCAGAGCCACTCTAGCGCCTGAGGCAGAGGCCACAGAGCCATCCCCAGCGCCCGGGCCATCTTTGCTCCAATGGAGCCTTGGCTGCGGGAGGGGAAGAGAGAGACAGAGAAGAAAGCGCGGCGGAGGGGTGGAGAAGCAAATGGGCGCTTCTCCTATGTGCCCTGGCCGGGAATCGAACCTGGGTCCTCCGCACGCTAGGCCGACGCTCTACCGCTGAGCCAACCGGCCAGGGCTAGAATAATTTTTAATGTTAATGGAACTATCTTATCAGTCCCATGTTGGAAGGCTAATTATTAATCTGTAATCTTAGCAAATTATTATGCTTGTTGGTGTAATCCATGTCAGTGAGGTGACCCGTTATAATTAATATATTCCTTTCTGCTTACTCTCCGTCTTCTGCATGTATCATTAAGCAAGCTTTCTTATTAGAGTTATAGTTATTTTAATGGCAACCACTTTCATCTGAATGGACATAAAACCCATCCTCAGCCACATGGTCTTCTTCCCTGTGACATAAATGTGATATAATATCTGCTACATAATCTTTTCTAGTGATATGTATGTAGACCCCTTTTGTGTTCTATGTCTGAACTGTTGGATCATTAGCAGATTGACCAGTGGACTGAGGTGTTTCTCTAAGTTCGATTCACATAAAACGGAGACCCATTTTTCACCTGTCTACGTTAGATTTCCCTGTAAGTTATCCCATAGTTTTCAATCCAGGAACAAAAATGAATGGTTGATGTTAATTAACCTCTTTTTACTTCTCTCAATTGTAATCAAAGGTGCTATGTTAGATTTTGGTTACTAATAGTTTATGCTCTCTATTATTTGAACCTTTGTTAGATAGTTTTCTAAAACAAAAGTGTCTTGTTCCACAAGCAAATTTCTCTGTTAAACATGTGCTTTTTGTACTCTCTAAGCATATTATCTTACTTTTTTCTTAAGTTATGAGTAATTCTGGTGAGGATTAATCAGTTTTGTCTCAAAGAAGGCTAGAGATACACATTTACATTTACTGTTACCTTGTATTAGAGTTTTAATAATCCCTCCCCCCCACTAGGGAACTAATCTACTTATAGGAAGTTGTTCTTTCTTTATTTGTATGTATTGACTTCTGATTTTCCCTATTGTCATTTTTCATTGGGTAATGTATGAAATTTGATTTTAGAGTTGGCTGCAAGTTTCATAAGAACAAATCATTTCTTTGTTACCCCCTTTCATCTCTTTAACCTCAGCTCTTAGCCCAGTGCAAGGCTCAGCACAGACAACTGGTAAATATTTGTTGAAGTAAGTAGCTCCCCAAGGCTTGCTTAGGTCTTTTTGTGTTCAGTCACCTGGCGAGAAAAGGAGGTCTTCAGACCAGTTTTGTCTTTGGAGGCCCAGTTCCTTCGTTCTTGTGCAGATTGGCATCATGTAATCTATTCACCACTGGAGAAAATTTTCTGTGACAGCAGACTCTTGGGTGAGTGAATTTCTCTATCAGCTGTTGAAATACTGAGCTTGGGGCTAGAAAAATACAGAAACAGTTGTCTCTGAAGCCTGAAGAGATTGTTTAGCAGAAGAGAGGGGAAGTACATAAATCAGAAAAATCTACTTTCTATTTCAGATCCTTCCTAGACATCTAGGCTGGCCTTCCCTTCCCGGATGAATTCTTTTGTTAGATGATCGAACTTGTAAGCCAAAATTATTTGCTTGTTGGTTCTGTTTGTATTTCAGGATAGGGATAATGCTAAACATCTACAGGTTGTCCACAGATATGCCAGACTGGTGGCCCTCTATTACAAATTCATATTTTAAGTTTTACTGCAGTGGTTCTTAAATAGAGTTAGTGAACACTTGTCTTTGGTTTCATACAGTACAGAGTCATTCTGATAATTTTACTCAGTAGTGGTTTGGTGAACCTCATTAATACTTTGATTTTTTTTTAATCTCACATGGTATATTCTTTTTTCTTGTGTATGTATACCGCAGAAAATAATTTTTATTTTTTATTTTTGTATCTTCTGAAGCTGGAAAGGGGTAGGCAGTCAGATAGACTCCCGCATGCGCCCGACCAAGATTCACCCGGCATGCCCACCAGGGAGCGATGCTCTGCCCATCCAGGGCGTCGCTCTGTTGCGACCAGAGCCACTCTAGTGCCTGAGGCAAAGGCCATGGAACCATCACCAGTGCCCAGGCCATCCTTGCTCCAATGGAGCCTCGGCTGCGGGAGGGTAAGAGAGAGACAGAGAGGAAGGAGAGGGGGAGTCGTGGAGAAGCAAATGGGCCCTTCTCCTGTGTGCCCTGGCCGGGAATTGAACCTGGGACCTCCGCACGCCAGGCCGACGCTCTACTACTGAGCCAACCGGCCAGGACCTGAAAATAATTTTTTTTTTTTTCATTTTTCTGAACCTGGAAACAGGGAGAGACAGTCAGACTCCCGCATGCGCCCGACCGGGGTCCACCCGGCACGCCCACCAGGGGGCAACGCTCTGCCCACCAGGGGGCGATGCTCTGCCCATCCTGGGCGTCGCCATGTTGCGACCAGAGCCACTCTAGTGCCTGAGGCAGAGGCCACAGAGCCATCCCCAGCGCCCGGGCCATCTTTGCTCCAATGGAGCCTTGGCTGCGGGAGGGGAAGAGAGAGACAGAGAGGAAAGCGCGGCAGAGGGGTGGAAAAGCAAATGGGCGCTTCTCCTGTGTGACCTGGCCGGGAATTGAACCCAGGTCCTCCGCATGCTAGGCCGACGCTCTACCACTGAGCCAACCAGCCAGGGCCTGAAAATAATTTTTAAGTAACTATATTCATCAGAGAATTTGAAGACATTCCCAGAAAGGTAATTGGTACATGTGTATTTTCTATAAAATCATATTCAAATCCAGTGCTCTGCACTTGTGTGACAGGGAGCTGTTTGCAGGGATAGTCCAGATGTGGAAAGCAAAGTGAACGTGGGATACTGTTGTCCCTTTTTTCCTTGGATAGGAACTGTGGTATCGATTTTAGTGATAATCAGAGTGGCGTTCAGCATGAGGCAGTGGTTTAGGCCAGTGATTTTCAACCTTTTTTGAGCCGCGGCACATTTTTTACATTTACAAAATCCTGGGGCACACCACCTACCAAAATGACACAAAATGACACTCTAACACCGTACATATTATACATATAGTTAATAATATAGTTTCTAAATGTATTTGTACTCACTTAGTGTGAAACCTGGGCCTGTTTCGATGAACACAAAAGGGATATCCTGGCAGGAATGGTAGAAAGACACACACGAAGCTCTTCCTCAACAGTTCTCAGTCTCTCTCTGTTTTTAGTTTTTATTGCAGTCAAGCTTGAGAAGCTCAGCTCACATAGACATGTGGTTGAAAACGGGAGCAATGTCAAAATAGCTTTGTTGGCCAGAATGGGGAACTCCTTGGCAACAGATAACCAAAAACTGTCCAAAGGAAGATCAGCAAACTTTAGCTTTAAACCACGATCTTGTTTCAGTTCAATGAGTTCCTCTTGCTCCTTTAAAGTCATGTCCTTTCCATCAATGGATACTGAGCTGTATGGGTCCCTAACCCAGTCAAGGCATTCTGTGAAGGCTGAAGAGAAATAAAATGACAACGTCTTCTCAAGAGTTTTCAAATGTCTGCCAATCACCTCGCACGTTGCAGCAGTGCTGCCATCATGCTGTTTCTCGGTGAGCGGGAACATCTCAAGGTTGCCACGCTGCATATGTTGTTGCCAGAGCTGCACCTTTAAACGGAATCCGTTCATTTTATCAGTGCTTGTAAGCAGGTTTTCATTTCGGCCTTGCATCCATGTGTTCAGTTCATTCAGATAATGAAATATATCAGCCAGGTATGCCAGCTTTGCACACCACTCATCACTTGCAAGCAGCTTTGAGTAATCGGACCTCTCGTTTGTCAGAAATACTTTAAGTTCCTCTCGCAACTCATACACACGGGCCAGCACTTTGCCTCACAACAGCCACCGGACCTCCCTGTGGAGCAATAAGATTTTATGTTCCACTCCCATTTCTTTACACAAAGACGCAAATAAGCGACATCTCAAAGGTCGCGTCTTCACAAAGTTCACTATGCTCACAACATCATCCAACACAGGAGCTAGATCTGCTGGTAAGGTCTTTGCAACAAGGGCCTCACGGTGCAAAAAACAGTGCGTAACAATAACATCTGGGTTTCTTTCTTTGACCCTACTTACGAAGCCTTTGATGCTCCCAACCATGGCTGTGGCTCCATCAGTGCAGACACCTGTGCAGTTTTCCCATGTAAGCCCGCTTTTATCAAGATATTCCGATGTGACCCGAAATATTTCCTCTCCTGTTAATTTTTCTGGCAGTGCCTTGCAAAATACGAAGTTTTCTCTATGGCTTCTCCATCCACAAAATGCACGTTGGCCAAGAGCTGACAATGTCCACTAATATCCGTCGACTCATCAAGTTGCAAGGCAAATTTCTTACTGATGCGCACCTTTTCCAAAACAACAGTTTCAATGTCCGCAGACATGTCATGAATATGTCTGGCAATTGTGTTATCTGAGAGAGGCACTTTAGCTATCTCTTTGGCCGCGGTAGGGCCAAGCATCTCATTTACAATGGCTTTACAAGCTGGCAGTATTAATGTTTCTGCCACAGTGTGGGACTTTTTTGATTTAGCTACGAGTTCAGCAACAAGGTAGCTAGCTTTGAGGGCTCTCTCGTTTACCTTTGTGGTTTTTCTCAAAAATGTTGCCCGTTTCTCATTGTTTGTATGTAAGCGTACAGAATAGTCCATCGGCTTGTTTTGATCGGAAGGATGTTTTGTTTGGAGATGGTGTGTAAGCTTGCTTGGCACCATGATGCTATGAAGCTTCTCACCACACACCAAGCACAGCGGAGTCGGTGCTGTCTCATCCTCAGTGAAAGTAAATCCAAATGAAAGATAGCTTTCGCTGTATTGCCTCGAGCTCACCATCTTGTCTTTTTTTTTTTTGTCGACCACTCATACTAGGGCCTTCATCTGGGTCAGAATTTTGTCCAGGGCCCTGTTCGGCATTTGCATTTTCCCTTCTCAAAAACTTATCCATCACTGTCACTTGCTCGTCTTGCTGAGATCCCAAATTGTCACAAAAGTGAATATGCCTGGCAGAGGTCCTTTAAATAAATTACATTTATTAAAAAAAAAGTTAAGTAAAAAAGGATAACCCCCTCATATATACAGTCCCATGTAACATCCCTCATATACAGTCCCATGTAACATCCCTCATATATACAGTCCCACGTAACATCCCCTTATAAATACAGTCCCACATAACATCCCCTTATATACAGTCCCATGTAACCTCATATATACAGTCCCATATAACCCCTCATATATACAGTCCCATGTATCCCCTCATATATACAGTCCCATGTAACCTCATATATACAGTCCCATTTAACCCCTCATATATACAGTCCCGCTAATAGATACTGGAGCTTTCATCAAGGTTGTGGGTTCAAATCAATTTGGCAAATACTCTCTCTATATAGAGACTAGACAAAATCAATTTTAGAAAATGTTGGGTACTTGTGTTACATCATAAGTCCTCAAAGCATCTCTACTGTCAGATTGAGAAGTTTGCTTTCTAGGTAAGGATTCTGATAAATACTAGAGTTCTCCCTGAGGTTGTGAGTTCAAATCCCATGGTCAGCTGGGTGCAGGGGCCTTGGTTCTGTTTGTTTTGATGGTGTATATAGAGATTTGAGCTCTTTAAGAAGATGACCCTTCAGGAGGCCATATGCAATGTAGATAACATTGTGATGCATTGTATATCACCCTCTGCGGGGGCCTCTTTTAAAAAGAAAAAGGTCAAATATCTATATACACCATCAGGATAGACATAACCAGCTGAGGCTGAGGCTTCATCTAGTGGTGGCAACATTTACCTCCAGTCCTGACCAGGATTAGAAATCGGGACCATGGGGAGGAGTAGCAGCTTCAACTACTCGCTGTGGCCACACAATGACAAGTGTGCGGCAGCCCAGAGCGGGGACCTTCCTGGGTGTGGATGAGAGGCGGCCTACTATTGGTTCATCGCTAGTGGTCGGGATGAATTCTAGAAGGTGATTGGTCAGTGAGCGTTCCCTGTGCCTCCACTCTTCCTGTCGCTGATAGCTGGAGGGATTGTGAGGGGAATGTTTATGTTCGGATGGAGGCGGCTGGCGGTGGGCTGTATCTGGCATGCGGGCCGTAGTTTGGGGACCCATGTTTAATTTCCCCACGGCACACCTGACCATGTCTCGTGGCATACTGGTTGAAAAACACTGGTTTAGGCAGTTCTTGTTCAGGATATTTCATAGAAACCAGATTCTCACTTCAAATCTGCTTTCTACTTAAAGTAGTTAACGTATACATTATTTTTTAAAATGCTGCCGACAAAGAAACGGCAGCTTGAGAGATGCCAGTGCTGTGTTCCTTCCTTTGGCGTCTGGTCCTGCTGGCAAACTGCGGGTGTATGCTTGTTATCAGTGATTGGGAACGCCCAGGGCAGCCTTCAACAGGAAGCCAGGCCTCTTGACCCAGCCTTTCCTTCTCAGTGAGTGGCCACTGGCTTTACACAGGCACCAGGAAGAGGGGCTGGTCTTTTGGTTTTGGGCCCTGGTGTGTGTGTGTGCATGTGCATGAGAGTGAGTGAGAGATTCTTTAATTTTGCTAGCCATTGTCATGTGTCATAAGTCACATGGTGTGGTTCATCTTCTCTTTAAGGAAGTCACTAACCATGTTTATTAACAGTGTAATGATCATGTACAGGAGCCTCTTCAGCTCTCCTCTTGAGAGGCCCTTTGGAATGAAATGGGCTGGGGCCTGGGGACTGCCTTGCTCACAGGGTACTCGTGATTAATGGCTTGGCATGATGACGGTACGAATCTGGGTCTCGAGTGAGGGCGTCGGGGGGGCCTTGACGGGCAGCCTCCTCGGCCAGGCCGTGCCTCTCTAGAGCTGTTACGGCAGACCCCTGCCAAGGCCCTGTGCTGGGGATCAGACACAGCTCTTGGCCACACAAGGGGGACCCTGCGCTGAGCTCTGTTGCCTGGTGAGGTATAGCGCCAAGCTCTGACGGGAAAGGAGCATTGCAGGCCAGACGCAAGAGACAACCCGGAGACAGAGAATTTGGTGGCAGCAGGAAACTGAAGCCGAGGTCACCGAGCTGCTAAGCCCTCAAGAATCTCTGGAAATAGGAGAGGCTGAGGTGGACATGCTAGTTGAATGTCGGAGGGGACCTCAATTTACAATTTATATAGATGAGTGACGGCATAATCTAGAGGCCTTGAGGAGACGCAGACGGGTTCCTTTGATATTACTGTTAGCTGCTCTGATGAGACAACTCACAGACCACCTTTTAGGGTGCCTGGGGTATGTTGGCTAAAGGTACGGGCTCTAGCATTGCCTATCCTGGCTTCGAATCTTAACTTCAGTATTTCTTACCTGTGTGATAAAGGATAAAAGTCACTTTTTCTTTCAAAGTTTCAGTTGCCTCCTCTGTAAAATGGGGGTAATCACAGTGACTGTTGTAAATAACACATAAGATATAATATGTGTTAAATGTTTTGCACAGGGCCTAGCAGTAAATACACAATAAAAATTATTATTAGCTGTTATGACTGTTCCGAAATGGCTATTGTTGATCTATGTCTGACGTATGTCCATAGAAGAAAAGTTGACAATTATTAAGAAAACCATAACAACACATTGCTTATTTGCTAATTTAGTGAGATCAGAACCAAGTGTAGCCTTGAGTCTAGTCTGGGTTCTTCTTGTGAAACAGAAGTGTTACAAAATTAAGTTTCAAGTGTGTAAGCAAAGGAAAGACATCTTCAGATCTTCATTTGACCATTGCTAGTTCCTGAGAACTGGGTACAAGTGACTTCATTGATAGTACTTGTGCTTGCTGTCATGTTTGCAGTGAAAATCAGTGCATTTTCCAGTAAATTGTAAACTTATCAAAAAGAGAATAAAAAAATAAATAAATAAAGGCCTAACCCGTCTCAAGTCCTGGCTCTTTCAGGGGAAGGAGGTAGGAAGTAGTCCTGGGAACAGCGAAGTGTTTGGTGCATACTGAGGACTGTTGTCCAGTCAGTAGCCTCCAAGGCCCCAGACGGCACTTTCCTGGTCTGAATCCACATTCCTGATTGTGTGCTGGTGGACAGAGGAACTGTTAGATAAGCTGATACCTCCTTTATAAGTCAGACATTCTTTAGCCTTCTTTGTATGCATAAGTAGAAAGTGTGGCAGACGGGTCACAAGATTCCTTTGTTGTTTTTTTTTAAAAAATTTATAGCCAGCCTTCTAAATGAAACCATGCTTGTTGTCATTTTATGAAACCAAAGTCTCTAATGATCTCTAGAAAATTCTCTATGGCATAACAAGTTTGTCTTTACATAGAATATCTTGTTCATGATATCTTTCTGCTCCTGGCCTTCCACCACCTTAACTCTATACCCTGGAGATAGATAGATAGATAGATAGATAGATTTATTTATTTATTTATTTATTTATTTATTTATTTATTTATTCTACAGAGACAGGGAGAGAGAGAGAGGGATAGACAGGGACAGACAGACAGGAACGGAGAGAGATGAGAAGCATCAATCATCAGTTTTTCCTTGCGATACCTTAGTTGTTCATTGATTGCTTTCTCATATGTGCCTTGACCGTAGGCCTTCAGCAGACTGAGTAACCCCTTGCTCAAGCCAGTGACCTTGGGTCCAAGCTGGTGAGCTCTGCTCAAACCAGATGAGCCCGCGCTCAAGCTGGAGACCTCAGGGTCTCGAACCTGGGTCCTCCGCATCCTAGTCTGACGCTCTATCCACTGCGTCACCACCTGGTCAGGCTGGAGATTTCTTGATGATACCTTCCCTCATCTTCCGCCCCAATTGTACCACCATTGAGCATATCAATATTCCTTTGAATTATAAAAATCAGAAGAAGTAGCCTAACACTGGGGTTAGGAGCATGGATGCTGGAGCCCTAGAACCAGAGTCTGCACCTGGGTCTGCCACTTTGTAACTGTAGCATCTTGGACAGGCTACAAGGCTTCTGTCTGCCTTGGCTTCCTCATCTGCGACTGGGGGTATTAGTGATACTATCTCATCTGTACTGTCCTTGCTATGAGGATTAAATCGTGAGTTCAGATATGGGGAGGACTTACATTCCTCAGGCACATAGTAAATACTATGTAACCGTTAACCTCTATTTTAGAGTATTGTAACAGTAACATTAGCTGCTGTAACATACTCCATATATCAGTGACTTAATTTAGGAGATTATTTCTCAATTATTTAAAGTCTAAAATGGGTTTTCTTGATTGGTGGAGACTTATCAAACCAAGTAGCACTTATTATTAATAAGGATATTCAAGTGTTAGAGTAGCTTTCTGGAAAGAAGAGAAATATCAGCTAATCCCAGGGTTAGTCGTATGTGGTCCATATTTAAGCCTAGCATCAAGAAACTACTAATAAGGATATATTTATAATATTGGGAATGCCTAGGGTTTTTCAGGTAAGGTTCTATAAAAGTCCTTATAGGAGGTAAGTTAATGATTTGAAAAGGGAGAAGGAAGTAAAAGTAAGCTTGCATGCAGGGAAAGAGAAGTAACTAGTCTAGATGAGAACGTGTGGTTCACGTTATTCATTATATTCATAGGGAGAGATGACTTTTGAGTGAACTGTTGTTAGTGATTAAGGAAGTGGAGCTAGAAACAGGAGTTGGTAAAAATGAAATTAATATAGGTGCTGGAAATGAGTAACAAACACATTTTGAAATAAATGGATCTGAAGTGATATTAGCCCAGGAGGAAGGATGGATAAAATATCCCACACAGTTCTGAAGGGATAGTAACATGAGTCATAGACTTCTTATCATAAAGAGAAAGCAAGCAGAATAATAGGGCTAATTAAGTCCCTGAAGAATATTAACATAGTCCTGGTATCCTGAACTAACTATGGATATACCTTGTCCAAATCTCAGCATATTTGAGTTTACAGAGCAGCAGCAATGCTACAGGAAAATTTATAAGTATTTCCTTTATAAGGATTTTACAGTATTCTTTTTCATACCTTACTAGTTTAAACATGATTTTATGACCCAACTTTAATACTAAATAAATCATTTTACAGTGGTATTTGACAATTATGTGTCCATGTAGCTAGACTAGTCTTGAAATGTAGTTATTTCTGTTGAAAGACAATTTCAAGTCATATTACAAAGATGAATACCTGATAGTGTTATACATTTACCTGCAGTTTTATTTGCTTTTTTCTCATTAGCTCGATACATGCATAAATCAACAGTGTTTATACTCCTTTGTTATTTGCTTTGCTTATACTAAAGATAAATGCTGAAAAATCCAGTATGGTCTATTATATTATATATCAATTGTTATTAGTATTTTATGACAACTAATTAAGCAGATTGAATACCACAGCGTATTTCTCCATTAGTTTTGTAATTTAGAACTTTGGAGTATAGTGAGAGCTAAATTAAGTTGACTTGCATTGAATTTAATGAGCTTCTAATGCAGACAAAGGTGCTCTTAATAAAGCTGCATATTTAACAATATTGGAATGTGTTTTGTTGGAGGATAATGAATGTTTTGAAATTAGAATAGAAAAATAATAAAAATCAATTCCACCTAAAATCATCCTATTTCCTTTTTTGTTTCAAACCTGCTGTTGGCTTTTGAAGAGCTGTAGGGACAATAAATTATTCCCATACTTTTGTAGAGGTTACTTGGATTAAGAATTTTTAGTTTTTAGTTTTTAGGAACTTTTCTTGGACCTTTGGCTATCACATAAAATTCTGAGAGTCTTACAAAATAATTTCAGTGTTTCTTATTCCTTCTGTTCAGAGTAAAACCCATGTCTACCAGGCAAGGTAGCATTTGGTGAGCACAGTCTTGCCAATCCATGGCTAATCTGTATGTGACATCAGTGCCAGAAGCTCAATGGAAAGTTTTTACTTTCTTGTGGAAATTAAAGTAATTGACCCATTATAAGTGTTTCTTCCATGGTTCTACTTTGCAGAGGAAAATGATAGAAAAATGTTCAGGAAAAAGTAAAACAAGGGAAGGGAGTTCTGAGGGGAGTTGAAAAGGCAACGAGCAGTGAAGGTGTGAAGATGGAATATTGAGAGGTGAGTCTGGGTGATTCCGTGTGCTGTGGCTGGTTGGTGCGCTTGTCCCAGCTCAAGACTGTGTGTGTATATATCATATTATTGACATGTTCTTGACTTGAAGCTTTTTCTGGTGTTGGAGGCCATTTCCATTCCACAGTGGTTTCTAACTTGTATAATATCTTTTTGCTGCTGTGGTAGAAACAGCGCTGCAATGGTAAAGCGGAAATAGGTCACCTTTTGGTGTAACAACCCTAGAAGTGGCTGATTTAGCCTGAAGAACCACATAAGCCACCTGAACATCCACATTCCATTTCAAGCCACCTGCTTTGCTTTGAAGGGACCTCTGACTCAGTCCGTGATTAGTCAGCTATAAATGGCAAACATTTTCAGACTCTAGTGGAGAAGCAGTTTTGCCGCCAAGATTTTTTGTTTGTTTCACTTTGTGCAGCTTCTGTTGTGGATACTTGAAAGCAATTTCTGTAGTTTGAGTGTGTAAGTTGCCTTGAAACCTGAAATTAATAGGGCTCTGGTCACTACATTTTGAAGAAAACTCATTTGCCATTGAGATAAGTGACTGCAGTAGAGATTTTTTGTACATGTTAAAAAGGCCAACATGGAGTTATGCAAGGAATGTGTTCTTAGGTCATGTGTGTCTAAGAAAGCAAGCAAATAAACATCTTCTCTTTGTGTGCTGAGAGGGAGGAAGCTCTGTTTATTGGCATATCATAATTACACTCAATTTTTGTGAATCTTTTTTTTGCAGCAAAGCCGTGATTTAATGAAATACTTAGGCAAAATTTTAGATTCCAGCATGTTTTTTATACTTACGTTGTCTCCAAAGAAGAACTGCTAATAATGGTAGATTCTCATATGATGTGCTTGTATGTATACATGCATACAAACACATACCTCATAGGATTCTTGAGACACTTATGCAGGGAAAAGTGTAAAAAGTCTGATGCCTTTGGGAAGGACTCAGGGAAAGGCTCAAAAAGAGACTGTTGTCCAACAACAACAAAACTCTCTGTACTTCCATGAGGCACCAAATTACCTACAGACTAAAAGCAGAGCTCAGAGGTTGCAGTAAATCTTTCTAAACTTCTCGTTAGCAAAATACCCTAAGCATACTTGTGCAGTTTTCATCAGTTTCTGTGAGTAGCCGAACCAGAACACGTGCAAGTTTAATAAATATGGAGATGTTATTTTGTAAATTTCCGATTTATGAGATTGTAAAGTGATTTTAGAAGGGAATATGTATTACACTTATGATGACAAGCAGTAAATCACGGGAGAAGTCATCTGTTTATTCATTTGTACCAGTGTGATGTCATTTATCCAGGTACATTCGACTGTAATCCTGGGTTGAAGGAAAATTAGTAATCATTTATTAAAACAAGCTTTAGCAGGCAGCTGGTAGCAGAAACACCTGATTCTAATTGCTTAGCAAGGAGGAGATTAACCCTTCCGTGTAACGAGCAAGTCCAGAGGTAGGGAGAGCTCCAGCTGTGCCAGCCCTCGGGCCTCTGGCCTCGGGGATCCTTTTGCCTTAGGCAGTTAGCAGACCAGCCACGGGGGGGGGGGGGGGGGGGCTTGCATCTCCATACCCAGAGGCAGCAAAAATAGGTCCCGTTTTTTTTCTCTTTCCTTGTTGGGAGCAGGGCCGATTTCCCCCGAGGTCCTTCTATCACACAGTCACCGCCAGTATTAGTATTTAGTCCTTCCTCCAGTCTCTGAGTCAGACCAGCCTCCAAGGTCAGCTCACTCTCCTGCTAGGGGAACCAGATCCTGGACGCAGTGATGGCCCTATTCAGGGTTCAGGATTCACACCTGAGCTGGAAAGGGCCATCACCATCCCTAGAAGTATGTGTGGGAGCGACTGATGCTTTCACAAAATTGGACCCTGCTAGCACAGTTAAGGAAGAGTGGATGTTAAATAGGCAACCAGAGGTATCTGCCTTTGTAAACAGAAAATGATGAAAAAGAATGGATTTTTTTTTCCTTTTTTTGTGACAGAGACAGAGAGAGGGACAGATAGGGACAGACAGGAAGGGAGAGAGATGAGAAGCATCAGTTCTTCATTGTGGCACCGTAGTTGTTCATTGATTGCTTTCTCCTATGTGCCTTGATGGGGCGGAGTGGGGAGGCTACAGCAGACCAAGTGACCCCTTCCTCCAGCCAGCGACCTCGGGGTTTCAAACCTGGGTCCTCCGTGTCACAGTCTGATGCTCTGTCCATTGCGCCACCACCTGGTCAGGCTAGGAATGGATTTTTTAAAAATATGAAACATGTCTTTTAAATAAAACCTTTGTTTTTTTACGTTACTTTAAAAAATACTTATTCTTTTTTAAAGAGAAGATATGTTTTGCAAAAAAAATAAATTATTTTGAAAATTTTGCCTAACAGCACAATGATCCAGGTATTCTTATGTAGCATTTGGCATAGGGTTGGAATTGAACATTATTTATCTCCATCACCAAGAACAATGGAGTTCTAAGTCCATAGCTTAGACTCACCTTTGATCTTTTTAGTGGAACTATTCTCATCCTTGCTAAATCTCATGAAGTAGTATCCTGACAAAATGCAAGTGTTTAGACTTTCAGCAGGTGTGTGTGTGTGTGTGTGTGTGTGTGTGTGTGTTTCTGAAGTGAGAAGCAGGGAGGCAGAGAGACAGACTCCTGCATGCGCCCAGCCGGGATCTACCTGGCATATCCACCAAGGGGCGATGCTTTGCCCATCTGGGGCGTTGCTTTATTACAACCAGAGCCATTCTGGCACTTGAGGCGGAGGCCATGGAGCCATCCTCAGCGCCCGGGCCAACTCTGCTGCAATGGAGCTTTGGCTGCAGGAGGGGAAGAGAGAGACAGAGAGGAAGGAGAGGGGGAGGGGTGGAGAAACAGGTGGGCACTTCTCCTGTGTGCCCTGGCTGGGAATTGAACCCAGGACTTCCACACGCCGGGCTGATGCTCTACGGCTGAGCCAACTGGCCAGGGCTGCACCAGCTTTTGAAACAGTCTCTGGTATTTGTACTTTAAAGGGGGTTTGGCAGTTAAGATTAGTGAGGAAGATGCTACTATGTCTTCCTAGACCACCTAACAGCATGAGGATTTTTGACAAAGCCTTGGGTTCTCTGATCATCATCACTACAGTGATAGTTCCAACCATCCTTTATTCATCACCTGCATGCTCTGCCAGTCTCCATGTTCAATGGATAGCATGTTGTTCATTGTTTTTTTAAGGAGGAAACAACTTGGCTTATGCTTCACATCCTACAGGCGGAGCAGATGGGAGTTGAAACCAGATCTATCTGAAGCCTGTTTCTGATATACTTCTCCAAAAGGAGGAGGATGAGAAAGCAGAAGTTCAGTCTTCTGGTGTTACAAAGTGGCAGATCAAATCCTTCGGCATATTAATTACTATGCGCCAAAATGCCTTTTGGTCACTGTAGAACAGAAACTATACTATTTCCTGTGTGCAAGTATTAAAGGAAGTTATTTTCTTGCCCTGCTTTTTTCCTAGTGTATGCTTCCCACAGCTGTCAGTTATCCTGTTAAGGCATAAAGCTGCTATATTACTGCTCTGTTGAGAACCACCTGGGAGCCTTTGTTGTCACCCTGAGCAGAAGCTAGTCATAGAAGACCTTCCTACTGGTCCTCTGCTTTCTGTGTTCCTGCTTCCCTCCATCCTCTGACATCGCCTCCTACTCTTCTCTGTCCCGACTCTGTTCCTTGCTCCATCCTCCTTGATGTTTCCTGAACTCACTAGCCTCCCTACCGTTTCTGGGACTTTGCCTTTGAAGTGTATTCATCCTAGACTGCTCCGCCACCTGAAATCCACTTGTGCATATCCTCCGCTCCTGCAAGCCTTTACCCAAGTTGCCTGCACAAGGAAGGACTTCCCTCACCCCAACTCCCTACAGCACATCCTACCTAACCCTTTCCTTTTTCTTCCTGGGAGTTTTCAGTACTATTTTACCTCTTGTACATTTATTTGCTTGGTGTTAGTCTCTGCCTACTAGAAGCTCCACGAGAGATTTTGTGCATGACTAGACCCCAAGTATTGAGAACAGAGCCAGGCACAATGTAGAGGCTTAGTAAATAGGGTGGGGCAAAAGTAGGTTTACAGTTGTTTGTATGGAAAAAATAGCATCATAATTAATAATACAAAAATAAACTCTGTGTTTCGTGTACTCACAACTGTAAACCTACTTTTGCTCCACCCTGTATTGTTGGCCAAATGAATGAGTGAATGACTCATTCGTAGATAGAGCCCTGGCTGAGATCAAGCAGGTGAATGCTGAGACGTTCTCACAAGAACATGGCATTACTAGGTGGGAAAATCTCCTTTAGGTGGTTTTACCTGGTTAATGGTATTCAGTTCTTTTTTCTCACCAAGAGTGAATCAGAGTGTCTGGTTGTGTTTAGCATATTTTACTCTGATATTCCTCCAGACGTGATATCTTGGTATAATTTTCAATTGCAAAAAAAAAAAAAAAAAAAAAGCTTCCCAGCCTTTCTGACTTCAAGCATTTTCCAAGTCTGAAGGCAGTCACTCAGTAATTTCCATGTGCCAGTGACTCTGCAGACCCAGAGAGACACTCAAGATAATATTGACATTTTGTAGTTTGCATGGTGCTGTTTGTAGATGATAAGCCAAGTGAAAGCAGAGCTTCGTGTGGAATTAGTTTCGTTTCTGCTACCCCAACAGCATGATGACAGACAAAGACGAGAAAACTAAGTCAGGCGAACCGACAGGTACTTCAAGAAAGGAGAAACAAGCGCCAGACTGAAGCTGCACGTGGTGACGGCAGTAACCAGCTTTGAGGGACTAGACCAGGCGTCTCCAAACTACGGCCACCACGGACTGCATGCGGCCCCCTAAGGCCATTTATCCAGCCCTCTGCTGCACTTCCGGAAGGGGTACCTTTTTCACTGGTGGTCAGTGAGAGGAGCACTGTATGTGGCGGCCCTCCAACGGTCTGAGGGACAGTGAACTGGCCCCCTGTGTAAAAAGTTTGGGGACCCCTGGACTAGACCTTGCCAACTTTGGTATCGCAAATAATTTTCATCATTCAAAAGAAGTTTCTTTGGTGATATGCCAGGTACTTTGCTCTAAGTACTAGGAATATGGTGACACACAACAGAATAAGGTCATTATCCTCTTAGAACTTCTAGACAAGTAGAAAACAGATATTTTAACTAGTACACACACGGGTAAATGAAAAACCACGATTAAAACTCCAAAGAAAAATAGCACAAAATTAGGCAGTGTGAGAAGGAGTAATGGTGGGAGGGGCCAGGGCAGATCTCTCCTAGAAACTTATACTTAAGGTCTGACCTTTGTGTAGGTGTGAGTCCTGACTTGACTTTAAGGAAATAATTTTGTCATTTCACTAGCAGCAGTCACAGTAAGCCTCAGATGTCAAACCCAGATCTCTGTAACAGAATGCACTGTATTGGTAAGTTCAGTAAGATTCAAAGGTTGCTGAGAAAGAGAATGGCTGTTTATATTAGAGCAAGACTGTTGCTTGGAGCAACAGGACTTTGTTGGATGGAGAGTATGTGTGCAAACAGCAGGTACGACCAGGATGTCAAGGCAGGTGGCGGCGGCTGTAATCTGCATGGCTGAAGAATAAGTAAATATTGCCCTGGTCATACTAGGGAATAGCAGCAGCAGTTGAGGTGGGTTATACTTTTTGGTTAAGGTGTCTGACTGAGCTTCAAATAGAAAGGCTATAAAAAAATCTAACTGTTCAGAAAAATAAATAAATAGAAAAAAACATGTTTATGTTCTTGCCTACTAAGAAGGTCAGAGTTCATTTAAAATTTGAATTGAATGACAGCTGGTTTTTAAAAATCCTGCTTGCATTAATCTAAGCAACACCCAGTCACAGTGTTTTGTGCTGTGAAACTTAATCCTTTGTACTTGTTAATAGTATGTAATATTTTAAATGGCCTGTAACTATACTTTACCCTGTGGAATATGAGTTTCTACAAAAATGACTGCTCACTTTTAGTTTCTTCAGCTTCTTTCATTATATAATGTGATCTGGGTTTCCACAGCAGGAAAACCAAATCAAAACAAAATTCCTCAGGTTCTTTTGAAAGCCATTTCGGAGCAAGTAGTATACGTCCATGCTGTGGAACTGCCGCTTCCCTGCCTAACACTGGGATGCTCAGATGGCAGTTCACGTTAATTTTGTAATTTTCTGCCTTTTCCCCTCAGCTGTTGAGTATCTGAGTATGTTTGAGGATTGCTATATTTTGCCCAAGAACTTGTCTCTTTGTCAATTCCCGTGATTAACCAAGCAGTTTCTCACCCTGGCTCTGCTCTGTGCCCTTCAAAGCAGAGCCTCTCAAAGTGTGGAAGGAACCCCCTGCTTCAGAGCATTTGTACCAGAAGCTTCGGGATGCTTCTGTTAAAACTACACGCTTCTGGCCCTGGCCGGATAGCTTGGTTGGTTAGAGCGCTGTTCTGAAGCATGGAGGTTGTCAGTTTGATCCCCAGTCAGGGCACATACAGGAACAAATGTTCCTGTCTCTCTCCCTTTCTCTCTCTAAAATCAATAAAAAAAACATTAAAACAACAACAAAACTATAGGTTTCTGGGCCCAAGCCCAGAGCTTCTAGACGTATAAACTCTAGGATGGAGATAGGGGTTAGCATTCCAGCTCAGTTCCCACAGGTCCTCAGAACTCCACGCTTATCATGATTCTGTCCCACACATTATTGTGATAATTCTGGACTGGCAGACAGCATCAGAAGTTTAAACAAGTCCACCTTAGGCCTCTAGCCTACACCTACTTATAAATATTACCTAAAAAGTTATTCACACCTGGGTCTTTTATTTTTTTTCTTTTAAATTTTAACTGATTTCTTTTCAGGATAGATTGATAATTTACCTGTGAGTTTTCTGTAGGTCAAGTTGTAGAGACGTTATGTGAAGGGAATTTTTTCATGATGTTTAAAAAAGGATATCTAAGACAGTCAAGGCATATGAATTTGTAAAAGAATTCTAAAGAAAATAGTAATAAAATGACTTTATCCTTTTAGGAATCTTGTATTTTTCCAGACTTGGGTAATTATTTCATCCACTCTGTAAGGCATTTCATCAAAATCAATTTTATGCATAGTTCATCTGAGATTCAACAACTTTGGTGCCCTGCTGGGATGCCTGATCACTTGGCCTAGCTATTTTTTGTGGGTTTTTTTCTTTTTTCTCCAAAATTCTATTTGCTTATACAGCAGTGATCCAGTATGACTTTTGAGGGGAGGGAAATAGTCTTCAGATGAAAGGATAGAAGGTTAGATCTTTTATTTCTGTGTCTCCTGGTGCTGAGCAGAATGACAGATGTGCAGCAGGATCCCGTCAGCCCTGCTGTCCCTGAAGTGTCTCCCCAGGAAAGGATCTCCCTGACTAAGAGTGGAACAGAGTGAATGGTCATTTGAATCACCAACCTCTCCTACTGATGATGCCAAAACCAAGGTCAGCCGTGCCAGGGATGCTGATTTTACTTGTATAGTCACGAATACCTTTTCCAAGTTTCTATAAAATGCAAGAAAAGGAGCATGGATTAGCTGCTCATAAAACAGCCAAACCAAGTACACAGGCAGGAGGGCCTTGAGAGAACAGGTGGAGTGCACAGCCACCAACCCTGGGGAGGCCCAGGCCCACCCTGTTCTCCCAGGGTCCATTGGGGCAGGTTGGAAACTGAGGGGTTATCGGGAGAAGCTGAGGCAACCCAAAGAAAGAATTTGGGAGGGGGGGGAGACACAAGGACACATCCACACGCTCCCTTAGCTTTGTAGCAGTGTGAACTGGCTACTAACAGGTTGACCTTAAAGAACCTTTAAAAAAATGATGCAGCGGCTTCCTGTGAAAATATAATGTTGATACTCGGCCCTCCATAAGTACATACTGTGTACATGGTATTACTGGATGTGAGTTAATGCCGTGATGTGAAACTAGCTGCTAAGTTAAAAACAAAATGCCTGTTTCTCTGTGGGAAGTGTTTGCACAATTTCTGCAGTCTTTTCGCATCAGTACTACAGAGAGCTGGGTAGTGTATTTGAAGAACTCAAGCATTGGTATGTCATATAGGTACCAATTAGAGACCCATCTATTTTTCTTTATGATGCTTCTTCTAAAAACATTTTATCTTGTAACATTATATGGATTTCGGCTTTTTTTTTTAAGCACAGAATCAAACATTGAATCCTGGTAGAGGAGTCAATCATGAGAATATATTTTTCACTAATGTGCAGTGAATATTTAACGGCATATTTTGTTACTCGTAAACACCTTCATAAAAGCTTTTCAGTAAGTTCACATTGCTTCTCAGGAACAGCTAAGTAATGTTTGTCCTTATAGTAACTTGAAGGCATGACCACAGTCTTCCCTCTCCCCCGTGTTGTATATGTCTATCTCATATTTTGTGAACCTCATGAAAAGATGTAGTTTCCCCATGAAAAATTCCTATGGGGTATCAGTGGCCCATAATTGTCTCACCATAATTGATTGGTCTTTAACCTGCCCACTGCTTAGATAAGAGGACACTTGTGTGCGTGCGTGCGCTTGCATTTTGCCAGCGTCAGCAGTCAGATGGTCCCCAGTATGTCAGAAGTGGATTTTGAGCTCATGAAGACCAGAATCATTTCCTTTTTTGAAAACTCTTTCTGAGACTAGTGATACTGCTTTGCTAAAAATGTCCTATAGAAAAGACTTTCTGTAAGCATGTAGGCAAACATGATGCATGTGTATGAAATGCTACGAGTAATAGCTGTCACACTTGGCAGAGGCTGTGTGATCTTTCTGTCAGGAGTGAGCAGTAGGTTTAGGAGTCATAGGACTTGGGTGGTTTAGATGTGGCCCAATCTCCAGGTAGGAACCTGAGTCAAACACCAAGATATTTTCCTTCCTCAGGAGGCCACACACAGAAGCATAGCACTCTCCTCAAACCTACACAGTCAGTTTAATTGTTAGACTCATAATTCAATAATATGTAATCACTTATGGATGGTTAGGCAGTTAACTAGCCATATGGGGGGTGATGTGAGATTATAATCAAGGTAAAATTGAGCAGCGGAGTAAGAATCTAGTGGCTTTCTGGTTCCTGGGCGATAGGAGAAGAGTTTTTGGAGCAATGATGTATACCTGGTTCGCAGGTTCTTGAGAAATGCCCAGTAGCTTTCCATAAGACTGGGAATATGAGAAATGATCATTAAATATGAGAGAAATGAGATTTAAGGTGGGACGAGCAAAAAGATTGAATATTTTCAAAGCACTTTTAGTTGGCTCCAGAACAGAACATATAACCTGAGTGTGGACAGCCAGCCATGAATTTATTTCATTCATAGTAAATGTTGCTTTTGTGTCTTTGTCTTTATAGCTATGACACTGTGACCTGCCCTGGCTTACTGTCACTATCCACCTCCTGCCACCAAGTCCTGGCTGTGCTTTCCTATAGGACAGGGTTTTGTCAGTTGCTTCCTATAGTGGAAGTGCTCAGAATGTATATGTTGAAGAGAATTTCCAAAATAGTTGAAAATATCACCTTCATAAATGAAAGGATGGATTTGGTCCCCCCCCCTTTTACATTGAGGCATAATTGGCATACAACATTGTATTTAGGTGTATGACATAATGCTTCAGTATTTGTATATAGTGTCATGAAATAATCACCATAAGTCTAGTTAGCATCTGTCAACATACATAGCTACAGAATTGTTTTTCTTGTAATGAGAACTTTTAAGATCTAGTCTTTTAGGCAACTTCCAAATATGCAATACACTTGTTACCTGTTGCCATGCTGTACACTAATCCCCATTACTTATTTATTTTATAAATGGAGGTTTATGCCTCTTGATTCCCTTCACCCATTTCATTCACCCTGTATCTGTGAGCTTCTTTAAAATTAAAAAAAATTTTTTTTTTTAAGATTCCACATAAAAGTGAGATATGGTATTAGTCTTTTTCTGTCTGGCGTATTTCACCTAGCATATTTCCCTTAAGGTCCATCCATGTTGTCACATATGGTAAGATTTTGTTCTTTTTTTATGGCTGAATAATATTCTGGTGTGTGTGTGTGTGTGTGTGTGTGTGTGTGTGTGTGTATACATATGTATATATAAGGTCTACCGGAAAGTTCTGTCCGTTTTTGGAATAAAACAAAATACAAATTTTTCTTACCATCAATAAACTTTATTAAATAATATATTTCCACACCAATCCTATCTTCCGAATATGGTCCAAAATGGTTTGCTGAGCTGAATTAATCCTTTCTGCGATCTCCAATGTTGTCAGAAAAGGATCTTGCTCCAACATGGTCTTAACAACGTCATCGATCAAAGATGGTCGCCCAGAACGTGGCTTATCAGAAAGGTCGAAATCACCTGTTTCGAATTTTTCGAACCATCTTCTGCATGTCCTATCAGAAACTGTACCTTCACCAAACACTTTCAATAAATTTCTACATGCTTCTGTAGCATTTCTTCCTTGTTAAAATTTGTATACAATACAGTGGCGTAAATGAACTTTATCAGTAGCCATGGGTACACTATCGCTTCACACATAAGACTGACGTGAATCAACTTTGTTTTAGTTAATTTGCTACGTCAGTATGTATACATTAAGTGATAAAAATAGAGAGGCACACATGCACCAAATAAACATGTGCTTACGCGTTGAAACTTGTTGTGATAGAAACGGACAGAACTTTCCGGTAGACCTTATATTTATACATACATACATACATACATACCTACGTGTACACACACACACACACACACACACACACATACCTATATATGATGGCCATTCTAACAGGGATGAGGTAATCACTCAATGTGGTTTCAATTTGCATTTCCCTGATGAGTAGTAAATGTTGAGGTTTTTCTCATGTACCTGTTGGCCATCTGTGTCTTCTTTGGAAAATGTTTATTTAGAGCCTCTGCCCTTTTCTTCATTGGATTGCTTGTTTGCTATTGACTTGTATGTCCTTTCCCTTCTTTTGCTTGTTAAAAGAGCATTTTAAATGTCTTTCTTCTTCTGTCTTGACTGATTAAAGAAAATATCTGCAGAATATTGACAGTGCATAGAAATACAAAGCAGATTTAAACATTAACCTTATGGAGAAACAGTGAAAGGCCAATGAAATAATTCAAGAAAAGGCTTACTAATAATGTTACATACTAACATAATTAAGTATATATATAAAATATTGTGCATTTAAGTGGTCGTCTAGATTCATCCTAGCACCTCACCAATCAGTTTTAAATAGAAACTATTTTTGTAAGCATATAGGAGTCCAGTAATATCATTTTGGCAAGAACTTATTTTAAATTTACATCACTGCTATAGTATGGATTAAGCAGGTTCAAATAAATTAAAGAAGAGAATATTTAGATTTCAGAGAATAAAATCCACATAACTGTGTGAGGTGGACCTGGAGCTAACTCCATGGTTTTGGGGAAGAAGTTTTAGTGACATGTTTCTGTGTATGATTCTTACCTGTACAACATGTGGAAGTACTTGTCCTGAATTCTAGAATTCAAAATTCTATAATCAATTTATATAGTGATTCATACAAAGCATTTTACTTTTAAAAAATCCCTATAAACTTGAATAAGTTGTGAATTATGGATTTTTATTCTTTTTTATAAGTAAAGAAGTGTCTTTTGTAATGACTTCTTATAAATCATCTTACTATATTAAAGTCTAGTTCAGAATTGTAATCAAAGAAGGGGCCTCTAAAAATTCTCTTCCAGGAATTCTAATTATTGTATATAAAAGATTTTGTAGTAACATTATATTTGACCAAATTTTTGTGTTGCATTACATGTCTTGTCTTCGTTTTGCACACTTCCTTTAGTTTCATGACTAGATTCTTTATAATACCTGCTGGCCACCCCACTCTTCTATTTCTTCTGAATAAATACATCCTGATGCTTGTCTTTATTTATTATAGCTAATTTGAGAGATAGCTGAGCCTGGACATGGAAGGTCTAGTGTTGTTACTAAGCACTGATTTGCAAGCACCAGGGACTGTCCTGGTTGTCTTCTACACATCATCTATTTCATCTTCCTGGGACCTCTCCAGTAGAGGTGGTGTTTTGCCTGGCTACAGATTTGGAATTAGAGGTCCAGAGGCCTTTAACTCTCCCAAACCTAGCAAGGAAAGTCGTTTATCCCGGATTGAAATGGCTTTGTCTTACTTCTAAACCATTGATTGCTTTTTCTGCTGGGCAACATTGCTTTTCCTGTAACTTTGCCTATTTCAGAAATCAGTTTTTCTTGGAACAAGTAATTTACTCTCTGCTAGGTGTTATGATCTGTTGTCTGTTTTGTAACACTGCCAGGTAAGTAATTTAAGACTATATGTGTTTTTAATTATTTATATATTGTTGCTTTTTTTTTTAAAGCAAATAAACAGTAACAAAAATCAGGTAGCCAAGATGCTAAATCACATAACAAGCCTGCAATAGGAAAAAAATAATAATGAAAAAGCAATAAAGTAGCCATGCTAAGTGAGTCTTTTCACCTGGTGTCATATCATGTCTCCCCTTGGACATGTGCCTTTATTGGCTTAATTGTTTAGCTCAGTAACTGTTCCCTTCTGCTTTCATAGTGCTGTGCATTTCTTTATTAGAAAGTGGTGAACACTGCATGGTATTGAGGTCATATTCTATAACGCAGTTTTGATTAAAAAAACCCATATGGACAGAAATATTGACTAAAATTGGTGAATAATTAAATGGTCATTTCACATGTTTTCTGCACATGTGAAAATTAAACTAAGGTGGTATAATTTTGAGCATTTAATGGCATGTAAGAAAAAAGAGGGCTCTGGCTGGTTGGCTTGTGGTAGAGCATCAGCCCAGCATGTGGATGTCCTGGGTTTGATTTCTGGCCAGGGCACATAGGAGAAGTGCTCATCAGCTTCGCCACCCCTCCCCCTCTCGCGCCTCTCTCTCTCTCTCTCTCTCTCTCTCTTTTTCTCCTGTAGCCATGGCTCAATTGGAGTGAGTTGGCCCCGGGTGCTGAGGATGGCTCCGTGGCCTCCACCTCAGGCTCTAAGAAGAGCTCCGTTGGCAATGCCTCAAGTGGGCAGAGCCTAACCCTTGGGCTTGCTGAGTGGATCCCAGTTGGGGCACATGTGGGAGTCTGTTTCTCTGCCTCCCCTCTTCTCACTGAACTTAAAAAAAAGGTAAGAAAAAGAGAAGCCATTTGACCTTGAGGTTCAGCCAGGTTCACGGATAGAGTATTTTATTTCCTTTTCCAGGAGTTGAGCATGCTGTTGGTCTGCAGGAAGTAACATGTACATGATAATAATGTTATAAATGTTGCTAAATAGTTTATAGGTTAATTTCCTTACGAGACAAGGAAGATATAATTATAACAACAGAAAAAAAACAAACCAAGGCTTACAAACCTGGCAATACAGAAAGCAGGGAAGAGCTCATGGAATTCTAAGGTTAGATGGCAGGGGGGAAAGAGACCATAGAGCAGTGTTAGTCAGCCTGGTCCCTACCGCCCACTGGTGGGCGGTAGCAGAGCAACCAAAGTATAAATAAAAAGATAGATTTAACTATAGTAAGTTGTTTTATAAAGATTTATTCTGCCAAACTTAGCAAAAATTCGACATAAAGTACTTGGTAAGTAATTATTATTATATGTTTTAACTTGCTGTAACTCTGCTTTATAAATTTTATAAAGTAAAGTTACTTCCCTACTTATAAATCACCATTACTGTGGAACCGGTGGGCGGTTAGAAAATTTTACTACTAACAGCGATACAAAAGTGGGCGGTAGGTATAAAAAGGTTGACTGTCCCTGCCATGGAGGGCCATGTTGGGGTGCTGTTTTCCTTCTCCTCCCTGGTGGGATGTCAGGAAGTACTGTGTAATGCTGTTGAAGTGAGAAATAGAGTTAACCAATTGAACGACTAAAAATAGCATAATCCAGAAAACTAGGGAAGAATTAGAGGTGAAGGAACTGTGAATGAATGAGTTAGATAGGAGGTTGGCAGGCAGTCATTCAATAGATTCTCTCTGAGGTTGACAAATCAAGAAGAGATACAAGGCTATTATTTGGTTAAACTGATAACCACTCAAGGACTCTGAAAGCAACATTAATGGAAGAGAGTGGAATTGGGGAACATAGGTCTAGAGACACTTGCTCCTTATTACCATCTCTTCAGTTTGTAAAAATTTAAGTACACACACATTATTTTAAAAATAATGTGAGATAAAAGAATTTCAGCAGTGGTGGTGATACACAGTGATAAGAATAACTTTCCACGTGTACTAACTGGCACATTGCTGTTTTACCTGGCCACCAGGCACTGCTGTGGCCAATGGCGGAGAGCTCTAGTTTCCAAGGAATTGAGACAGGAGTAAGTTGGTGGAGGGTAATAAATAACTGATTCCCACAATCCCGTTCAAATTCTCCATTTGCACGATTGAATCCTGATCAAAATGTGGTCCCAAACGCACCACTTTTCCTCAAAGGGGCAAACCAAAAGGCTCTTTTGACTAGAACCTGCCCAGAAAGCCTGCACCCGTGCTCACTAATGCAGTTGCTGCTTCCAGCTCCTGCTTCCTATTCTAGGATGCTGTGGCCATTCTGGAGAGCAGATGCCTGGATGTCTGTGCTGCTTTTGTTTTCTCTGGTCTGAGGAGTGGCTGAACTTCAGGGCACCAACTTCCTTCCAGGAACTTCCTGCAAGGGGAAATTTTGACTTCTCTGCATGAACACTCTAAATCCCTGTGGGTTGAACAATGGCTGCAACAGTTGTTTTTCAAGAAGAGGCTTGGTTTTGGTTTGACCTTGAGAAGGGTGGATTGTTGTGTTTATGGCACCTCCAGGTGGGCGGTCAAGGAAAGGCATCTTGGTGGGGTTGGAGCCCATCTGTGTGGCTCCAGGAACAGCAGTTTAGTGATGGAGTTTGGGTGAGGAATGGAGTCTGGAAAAGGGCTGGGGAAGAAACTTATTAGTGCCAACAGATCAATGATGCACCCTGACTTATAGGACATTTATGCCTTTATCCTTTTTTGCCTCACTCACTAGCCAACTTTTTTCTTTTTTTTTAAGTGAGAGGAGAGGAGACAGACAGATATCTGCATGCGCCCGGACTAGGATTCACACAGTAACCCCCTTCTGGGGTCGATGGCAACTGAGCTATTTTCAGCACCTGAGGCGGGGTCTCCACCGAACCATCCTCAGTGCCCAGGCCAATGAATCAATCGAGCCATGGCTGCAGGAGAGGAAGGGGGGGAGAGGAAGAGGAGGAGAAGCAGAATGTTGCTTCTCCTCTGTGCCCTGACCGGGAATCGAATCTGGGACTTTCACACATCAGGTCCACGCTCTACCACTGAGCCAACCAGTCAGAGCTCTAGCCAACTTTTTAACTAATCCCATCTTTTAAAATAAAGGTGGTAAAAGGGGTCCTCTGCAGTAAAAGGTTTCCCCAGCAGCTGGAAAATCCTGCCTAATAATTGTAGCTGCAGACTTCTTTTTCAGTAATTGATTTGCTGTTGATTTAGTCCAGGCCTCCAAAAGCCAAATGCCATGGTGATTAAGGCAGTTGGTTTTAAAAGAGTGGCACCATCTGGCTGGGGACTCTGGCAAACTAGTCTCATGGCTCATCAAAGTAGTTATTTAGCTTCAAATGTTATGTATAGAGAGCAGGTTTAAAAGGTTTCTAGAGCTTCCAGTGTTTCAAGAAAAACAGGGAAAATGGATTTTTTGTGAAATCTCTTGGATTTTAAATGTTGCCAACTAACTAAAAAAAAATTTAAACTACTGTCCAGACTTCAAATATAAGCCTGTTGGGTCCAGCCCCCTCCCTACCCCGTTTAAGACTTAACTTCTGTCTCCTGATTGTTTTTTTCTGTTTTAATTGTTGAAAAAGAGCTGAACATCTACTAGTCATTTATTTATATCTCACTTTGTCCCCAAAGCATTTTAACGATGCTCTTATTATATATAGTATAGCAGGGGTCCCCAAGCTCCGGCCCCCTGAGGCCATTTATCCGGCCCCCGCCACACTTCTGGAAGGGGCACCTCTTTCATTGGTGGTCAGTGAGAGGAGTATAGTTCCCATTGAAATACTGGTCAGTTTGTTGATTTAAATTTACTTGTTCTTTATTTTAAATATTGTATTTGTTCCTGTTTTGTTTTTGTACTTTAAAATAAGATATGTGCAGTATGCATAGGGATTTGTTCATAGTTTTTTTTATAGTCCGGCCCTCCAACGGTCTGAGGGACAGTGAACTGGCCCCTGTGTAAAAAGTTTGGGGACCCCTGTAGTATAGTATGTAATATGTTAGAATTATGTGAAAAAGCCAAAACAATCATAATAATTATATTTAATTATAATGTATAATTGGATATATATTTATATACTTGTTTAGTAAATGGAACCAGAATGAAACTAGATATACACATATATAACATTTCAGTGGACCTTAAATTGGGCATCAAACTTTATATTTCTGGCAACTTGCCCAACACCTTATGACCTGTATAATTTGTAGTGTTTTTAAGCTGTAACAGAGGCGCCTCTTTCTACTGCTCAGATTAGAAGGATACCTCTCAGATGAGTCTTCGAAGGAACACACCGAATCATATGAGAGGCACGATCCTCATGGCAGTGCGAGTCTTATAGGACCGTTCTTTCTATTGCCCTTCTTTTTTTTTTTTTTTTTTTTTTTGCATTTTTTTTTTTTTTTTTTTTGCATTTTTTTGAAGTTGGAAACAGGGAGAGACAGTCAGACTCCCGCATGCGCCCGACCGGGACCCACCCGGCACGCCCACCAGGGGCGACGCTCTGCCCACCAGGGGGTGATGCTCTGCCCATCCTGGGCGTCGCCATGTTGCGACCCTCCTGGGTGTCGCCATGTTGCGACCAGAGCCACTCTAGCGCCTGGGGCAGAGGCCAAGGAGCCATCCCCAGCGCCCGGGCCATCTTTGCTCCAATGGAGCCTTGGCTGCGGGAGGGGAAGAGAGAGAGAGGAAGGCGCGGCGGAGGGGTGGAGAAGCAAATGGGCGCTTCTCCTATGTGCCCTGGCCGGGAATTATTGCCCTTCTTTAAAAGGTTAGTAATATTGTGCTAAAGTTTAGTTAGAAAATGAGATTCTGAGGGGGTTGAGCTGTAAGTAAAAACTTCTGGGGGTAACTTAGGTGGTAAGGAGGCAGGTGGAGTAGGGTATGGGATAGTTAGGGAGACAAGTGGTTAAGAGCCCAGTCTCTGGAAGCAAAGGGGCTGTATTTCAGTTCTGGCACCATCTCTTTTTATTGGTGGAACCCGAGGTAAGTTCCTTTATTTTTCAAAACCTCAGTTTCCTCATCTATAAAATGGGGATGATGATTATATAATGGGATCACTCATAGGACAGTTGTGTGGCTTCACTGGTTTAGTTTGAATACCGCACTCATTGCAGCTCCTGGTTCCCTGTCAGCATTCCATAAACATGATGAACTGGAGAAAATGCTGGCAGGGGAAGTTAATTGTCAAAATGATTAAATGTGGTTAAGATTTATTTGTAGGATTTAGATGTTTTTTGTTTGTTTGCCACAATAAAAATATTTATTCCATTGTATCCCTGGTAACCAAAACTTTAAGTGCTTTTGTACAAGATATTTTACAAGGTTTTCTAGGATGGCCCCTGCTCTTGGGAAACTTGCATTTTGATTAACAAGATAAATCTGCACGACCAGTACAAGACCAGGCTCACCAAGTGCTCTCCCTGCTAGCTCAGTCATTCAGAGAGGGTTGTCACAGCAGGCCGATACCAAAGTAAGATTTTTCCAGTGATGGCCAACTTTATTGTTTTCAGGATAGATTTTTATAGTTTGAGTAATTCTAAATACTGTATAAGAATATATTCAGCTATATAACAAAGTGCAAAGATTTAACAACAATTAGTCATGCTTTGTAATTTATATTAATTTTATTACCATTGATTGAGGTTGGGCCATTATATGCATACTGTCTCTTTACAGAGAGTGCTTCTAGCTGGCTTTGGGCTGTACAGAGAGATGGAGCTCTGTGTAAGTAGGCAGGGTGCTAGGCGGCCTTGCACCTGGACTGAAAGGACAGGATGGAGCAGAACCTTTTACTGGTCCTTGTGGCCTTCAGAAATTAGGTGGCCTCTCTCTTTGTGCTTCAGTTTTGTCATCTATAAATTGGGGTATGATTGTACATATGTATACTTCATAAGGCATGCTATAAAGATTGTAGGGTCAACTATCTTTGAAGTCTTAAGAACAGTCTGGGAAAGAGTAAGCATACATATGTTAGTTTTTATCATTGGTTCCTCTTGGAATAATCAATATTAAAATTTCAAGGACTGCTGTCTGGTCAGGCTTGGGCATTGAGCCTGTTAGTTTCAGGATAGAATACAGCTAACTGTGCACATGGGATAAAAGCTCATAACTTAGACTCTCTGGACCTCATTAGCTTTGTGGCCGTGGAAAAGGAGCAGGGAGTTGGTAGATCCTTATTTCAGACCCAGATATTGAAAGCTCAGCCCCAGTCTCAGCTGCAGTTCTATTGCTCTGTGATGTATGAAGTTCTCCAGTCTCTTATCTGTAATTGTGAAACAGGCTTAACCTCTTATTCATGTATTCTGAATTTTCAGCCTCTTGGAAAGCACTGGAATGGCAGGGGGAGTCATGTTTGGGAAATTGACAGGTGAATGAGTTATATTCTAAAATGCTTTAAAAATTAAGCAAGAGGTAAATGTAACCACTAAATGTTATTGATTTGATTTCAGGTTTTCATAGGTATCCAAATCCATAGTATTCATCATAGGAGAAAATTAAAATTTTACCATATTATAGTAGCTTAAGAAAGTCTTTCACCTATTGATATATTTTGTGTTTCCTGGAAATCTTTAATATTGAGCATGGAGACCCAGAAAATGTATTCTCACCAGATTCCCCTTTCCCATCAAAGAATTGACTTGAATCTCAGGGTGCTCTTGCCTCCTTTTTTATGAAGTTCTGGTTTGTGCCCGTAGCTGTCTCTCACACACATCTGGCTTCAGAGACCTCCTTTTGGGACAACTTGCTCTGCCATGAGGGGCTACATGGTGGTAAAGCCATGCTCTGGCTGCAGATGAAATGACGTGTCCGTCCCTAGAGCGGCACGGGCAGGACAGGAGAGCCGTCTTACGCGGAGCCAGGCTGCCAGCCCAGTGTGTCTGAGAATGCGTGGATGATATCATGAATCCTTTTGAAGTTCGTGTTTTTCATGAAGAAAAAATGTTGGCTATTTTCACCCATTTATCCTTCAAATGAAATTTAGAATCATTTTGTATTTCTTTTTAATCCCATTGGTGTTTTGAATGTGACTGCACTAAATATGTAATTTTGGAAACATTTACAATCTAGGGACATGGTATGCCTGCCCTTTTTTTTTTAAAGCCTTCTTGTTCTCTTACCTCAGTAAGTGAAGAACGTATTTTATTTTTGCTTATATAGGGTTCCACACATTTCCTGTTAAATTTATTTCTAGATATTTTATGTTTTGTTTTTGATTGCTGTAGTGAATAGACTCTTCTTAAATTATATCTTGTAACTGGTATTTGCTGATTACATAAAAGTATGTAAGTGGGATTATGAAGCCCATGTACTGAATTGCCTGACAATGGAAACTGATGTTACCTGCGTTCATACTGTTTATGAACATACGACAGAAGAGTACGAGGAACTTTTTAAAGAAATTTCTTTTTTCTTTCATTTTCTGTTATGCCCTAAAATGTACGCTGGTTCTATCTTTGTCCATTATTGTATACCTAGTACCTGACTCAGGACTTATCGTGGTATATACTGAATTAATATTTGTGGAATATTATTTTTATTTTTTTAGCAAGAGAGACGGAGGGATAGGCAGGGACGGACAGACAGATAGGAAGGGAGAGAGATGAGAGGCATCAACTTGTTGTTGTGGCACTTTAGTTGTGCATTGATTGCTTTCTCATACTTGACTGGGAGGCTTCAGCTGAGCCAGAGACCCCTTGCTCAAGCCAGTGACGTTGAGCTTCAAGCCAGTGCCTTCGGGCTTTAAACCAGAGACTTTTAGGCTCAAGCTAGCGACCATGGGGTCATGTCTGTGATCCCACGCTCAAGCTGGTGAGCCTATGCTCAAGCCAGATGAACCCACGCTCAAGCTGGCGACCTTGGGGTTTTGAATCTGGGTCCGCAGCATCCCAGGTCGATGCTCTATCCACTGCACCACTGCCTTGTTAGACTGTGGAATATTTCTTAACTTTCTTAATTCTATTACAGAATTTTTAAAGTTGATTCTCTTGTCTTTTTAAAGAAAAGCAATTATATAATCCATAAGTAATAATTTTATCTCCTTTGTAGTATTTGTTTCATTTTAGGTCTAACCTTAATATTTTGGCTAGAAATTCTAGTACAGTGTTTGGTGATATTAAATTATTGCAGGAATCCTTATTTTTGTCTTGAATTTAATGAGAATACCTTTAGTATTTAACTATAGAGAGGTTCAGAAAGATTTTTTAAAATTGCATTAGGAAAGGTACTCTTATCCTTGGTTTATTAGAATTATTTTGTTTTAAAATTAGGAGTAGAGTCAGCATGCATATTGAAATGATTATTTGATTGTCCACCTTTATGGGGTAACTTATTTCTCTATTAAAGTGTGTAAAGGTGTCATTTACCTTTAATGAACACAGATAAACTTATAAAGGGAAATTACCTGCTGGTAGTTTAGCTTGGACCACATAAGGGTTCATCTCCCTGACTTGAATGGATGAAGAAAAACTCTAGCTGTGTAGGCACTGATGTTAACCTGGTTAATCTGATTAACTGCATTGCCCTTAGAATAAGCCTTGGGCATTCAGGGCACAGATGATGCTGGCATCCAGCCAGGCCTCAGAGGCTTTATAGATTAACCCCCAATTCCATCTTCCTGTCTCATTTACCTCTCAAGGCTGTGACCCAGCATGCGTTGTGTCTGCCTTGCCACAATCCCATCTAAAACCTTAGAGCAGCACTTTTAAAATTATTTTATTATTTGCCTGACCTGTGGTGGTACAGTGGATAAAGCATCGACCTGGAAATGCTGAGGTCGCCGGTTCGAAACCCTGGGCTTGCCTGGTCAAGGCACATATGGGAGTTGATGCTTCCAGCTCCTCCCCCCTTCTCTCTACCTCTCTCTCTCCTCTCTAAAAATGAATAAAAAAAAAATTATTTTATTAAAGTAAGATTTGTTTGCCTGACCAGGCGGTGGTGCAGTGGATAGAATGTCAGACTCTGGGACACAGAATACCCAGGTTCAAAACCCTGAGGTTGTCGGCTTGAACCCTGAGGTCGCCAGCTTGAGCACGGTCTCATCTGGCTTGAGTGCAGGGTCGTTGGCTTGAAGCCCAAGGTCGGTGGCTTGAACCTGAGGTCGCTGGCTTGAGCAAGGGATCACATGCTCTGCTGTAGCTCCCTGGTCTAGGCACATATGAGAAAGCAATCAGTGAACAACTAAGGAGCCACAACGAATTGATGCTTCTCATCTTTCTCCTTCCTGTCTGTCTGTCCCTCTCTCTGTTTCTCTTGTCTCTGTCACACAAAAAAAGTAAAATTTGTTTATACACACACACACACACACACACACACACACACACACACACACACACGAAAAGAAGCTCAAGGAATACAAAAGTATATAAAGCAGAGATGAAAATTTTTAATTCCATTTCCAAGAAACAAACTGCCATTTGTAATTTGGTATCTACTGCCATTTGAGGCTCTTGATGGTTAGTGGTTTTCTCTATAGGAACATGAATTAGAAGCAGGTGTCTTCTCTTCTGCCAGTGATAGGGAAACTGACATGAACTGAAAAGGCACCTTACTGTATTAAATTTCACGACACTTCTCCCACTAACATGCTGTTGTACACTTGCTTGAGGTCAGTGGTCTTAAGTGGCAGAGCTGGGATTTGGACCCAAATCTGTTTTCATGATGCTTGTTCCCCTCTTTCAGGGACCAGATCTGTCTGTCTAAATCTGCATTAAGATGGTAGTCATTATGCATAAGTAGCAATTTAAATTTAAATTACTAACAATTAATAAAATTAAAAATTCAGTGTCTCAGTTACACTATGTTTCAAATGCTTGGTAGGCACATGTGGACTGTCATTACTAAAGAACATAGATAATAAAGATCGGATAACATTTGCATCATTGAAGAAAGTTCTGTTAGATGACAAAGATGGAATTACTGAGATCTGGAAAAGCATGAGTGGAGGATTTCTTTTTTATGCTGCACACCGGCACATGTACTAGATTCTAATAGGCTAGATTTCAAAAGATAGCTAAGAGAAACTTGCTTGTTCTCTTAGAAGTCCCACTTGTTCAAGAAGTGTGGGACTAACCTGCTAGGTCCAAAACTTTAAGTGAACTATTGGCCACCTATTATATAGTATTTCTAGCTCTGCTCGGCATGGGATAAACACATTCTAGGAAATGCATTCACTGTGGTTTGGGTGGATCGGAAAGTGGAACATCTGGAACAAGAACATACTTTCCTTTTTATCTTATTGCTTTTCTTGGAAAAAGTGAAGGTGATGTATTTTTTTCTTCCTATATGTCTAGAAAACCAGCAGAGGGGGAGAAGGACCATTCCCTGCCACCACCCCGAGTTTTGACTGTGGCCCACAGCAGCTGCCTTTGAGGGAACCCAGGTGCTTCTCCAAAGGGTGTGTGCGCTGGGGCCTTTCATGGCTGCTTAGTGAATAAAAGTGGGGAAGGAGACTTGTGTTCCGGCAGATGTGGGTTAGCAGTTTGTAAGTAAGTGTGAGGAGAGTAGAAATGAAGGAGGGGTTTGTGACCATCAGTTTTCATAACGAGTTTCAAACCTTTAGCGTCCAGTTGGTCACGAAGAACTTGACACTTGACAGGGCACAGCAGGGGTGCTGGTTCCCTGGGTCTGTGGACTCAGGGCTCCAGACGTGAATGTGCTGCCTTCATGTATTTGAACAAAGAACTGCCTCAGATTTCTTTTGTTGACATGGCTAGAGGGTAAGCTATGTGGTTTTCCCGGGCTCCTGAAACTACTAAAGACCATTCTCCTAGGTGATTTTTAAAATTCTTGGCATATTAATAAAGCTAGTAGTAAATACTGGAGTAGATATATCTGTGTTAGTATTATCCTTTCTTCTACCACTTTTCTCTGTCAGCAAAGGATGGGTTGGACATCTCAGTTATTTATTAATGGACACATAACCTCATTTTATGACTTTTCTGTTTTCCAGGCCTTAATTTTATTTTTCCGTCTCAGGCAGGGTTAAACCAGTGGATCAGACTAATTGTACAGGGAGGCAAGATCTTGGCCAAGAAACAAAACTAATTCTTGGGTTTAAATTGGAAACTGATGGTTGCGTTAACCTTCAGGCCAGCAGAAATTCTTAAATTGCTGCTTTAGGGCCCTGGATGGTAATTCAGGTGTGTTAGGAAATTACGGGGAATCACAGGGTGTGAAATCATCGAGAGCCACAGTTGTATTTCCCACCTGCAGGTGGCAAGGCCGAAGGGAGCACATTTAGGGGTTGAATGAGACTGAACGGCTTGCTTGGCTGCCTTGTGGAGGAATTACTCTATCTCCCAGAGCTTAGAAATAACAGACCTGGGGAGTAGACTAAACGAGTCCATAGAAGTAAATATACTATCATTTCTTCAGGGAAGAAAATGCTGTTCTATCATGATTTTGTCCAAAATATTTTTCTTTGGGGTAAACTCTCGTGCCCTGCGATTATGCGTCACCGGGGAGAAGAATGCTGTCCTCCTGTGGGTGCCTGTGCTGATGGCATAACTTCCCCCAGGCTCTGTGAGTGGAGCAAAGCTGCTCACAGGAGGTGGTGTCCCATGAAGTCCCCACACTTAGGATTACTCACGCAGTCAGCACTGGCTCTGGCTTTCTCCCTGAGTTCTCTGAGAAGCGCAGCATATTAGTGTCTCTGCTTTGGCAAATAGTGTCCTTTCCTTTGGTTTCATAAACTTCGGAAGATTAATTTGGAATGAAATGTAATTGAAGGCCAATTACATTTGATGGTCAGATCTATTAGAACAGAGCCTTGTTGTTGATTAGGAAGTAGAAAGCATTTGAGATAGTGTCTGGGAAATACATTAAATGCATCAAATGTCACTGCCTTGTCTAATAGCCTAATTTAAATGACGTTTTCCTTTGCTATTGCATTAGGTTGTTCCAGATAGACTTCAGAATCCAGGAAGAAGGAAACTGTATGGTAATGAGCACTCAGATATCTTAATACACTTATTATCTTTGGTATAAGAATCGGAAAACACTTAAAGGAAATCTTTAGTTTTTGATTCTTTGCAGAGAAAAAAGGGAAATAATTTACCTTTTCACTGTAGTGGTTCATTTAGCCCATAGGGACTTAATTTTATCTGAAGTAGCCCTAGAATACTTTATTCTTTTTATTATTATTTTTTTATTTTTCTTAAGTGAGAAGCTGGGAGGCAGAGAGATAGACTCACGCATGTGCCTAACCAGGATCCACCTGGCAAGCGCACTAGAGGGCAATGCTCTGCTCATCTGGGGCTATTGCTCTACTGCAACTGGGGCCATTTTAGTGCCTGAGATGAAGGCCATGGTGCCCCCCTCAGTGGCCTAGCCCACTTGCTCCAGTGGAGCCTCGGTTGCTAGAGGGGAAGAGAGAGAGAGAGAGGGAAAGATGGAGAAGCAGATGATTGCTTCTTCTGTGTGCCCTGACCATGAATCGAACCCTGGACATCCACACACTGGGCCAATGCTCTACCACTGAGCCAACTGGCCAGCGCAAATACTTGATTCTAAGTAAACAACATCATTGGTGTCTTTGTGTCTGACTTTCTACACTTTTAGTAATTTGGATATCTTTTTAAAAATGGAGATACAATTTACATAACATAAAATTCACCATTTTAAAATGTGCCGTTCAGTGGTTTTTAGAATAGTCAGAGTTATACAACCATTGCTACTTATTCCAGAATGTCTTCATCAGCCCCAAACAGTCAGTTTCTGTTTCCTCCTCCCCCAGCCCTAGAGAACCACCAGTCTACTTTCTGTGCTTGTGCATTTGCCTGTTCTGGAGTCTTCACATGAATGGATTCATACCGGATTTGGTCATTTGCATCTGCCTTTGTTCACTGAACACAATGTTATTCAGGTTTATCCTTGTCACGGCGTCTATCAGTACTTCTTTCTGTGTTGGTTAAGAAGGGAAACGAGGGACCTGGTGTGTACAGAGGAGGCTGGAACAGACCTGTGCCAACAAGACTGGGACCTAGATTTTGAGGAGAGGGGCTGGTTCTAGGCACAGCAGGTGGCTGAAGCCTAGTAATTGTGCAGGTGACATTCAAATATAAAAAACTGAGACATGGGGATACAGTCCTTTGGTGGTGTGGCGTGATTATGATATAAATAAGATTCTTCCCTATACATGAGAAGCTGTGGTTGAACCACCAGGGCTATCAGGAGACGCCGCTTCCTACTCTGCAACTCTTGTGTTGAATCCCCTATCTATGAAGAGAAAAGCTTGGAAAAGAAGATGAAATAAGAAGAAGAAGAAGTAGGAGAAGGAGGAGGAGGAAGAGAAAGAGGAGGAAAAAAATCCTCTAGGGAGGAGGAATTGTTCAAGGAGGAAGAAAGTGGCAGCTGATGGACTGACTAAGCCCAGACCAGAGAAGGACTTGGCGCAGGAGTCAGTGTTGACCATGGCAAAGGCGGTGGGCAAGCCAGGGAGCTTGGGGGAAGGCAAAGGCCTTTGACCTCTTCTGAGAAGGTGCGTCCAGACACTGAGAAAGAACATAAACTATTGAAGGATGATGGGACCCGCAGTTGAGGGCCAGTACCAGTACTAGTATTGGAAAATGGACATTTCAAGAGGCAATTTGCAGTTACAGGCTGTATATCATTATTTTCCACAAATTCATTACCTCTTCCCCCTCATGGGTCTCTTAACTTTGAAATTCCTGACTTTATGATGAGTAAAGTTTGTTTTAATGTTTGTTATTGCCCTATTTACTTTCCCTCGGGTGAGGTTCTGGCTAGTGATAATATTCGGTGTCTGTGCCATTATGAGGCATTGCTGTAGTAAGCCGTGCCTAAGGAAAATGATTTTATTTCTTTTGGGAACCATAATTACCTTTAAAAAGTTTAAACTGTGCTTTGCAACTTAGTAAAATCCTATTTTTAAAGGAAAACATATATAGCAAAATATTCTGCTTGTATATAATATGATCAGAGTAAAACATAATTTAGGTTTTTATAGTTATATAGTTAGTTTGTTATAACACTTTGTAATGATAACTTTTTGGGGGATATAATTGATATACAGTATGCCATGCATATTTAACCTGTGAAATTTAATAAATTTTGTCATTTGTATACATCGCCATCATCAAGATAATGAACACGTTTACTGTAAACCCAAAAGTTGACTATTTTCTACTGTCCCAGTCCTATAGCCTTTGGGCAACAGCTGATCTGATTTGGGTTACTACAGACTAATTTGCATTTAGTAGAGATTTACAAATACAGGGTTATGCAGTATGACCTGTCTGGCCTTTTTTCCCCACTCAGTATGATTATTTTGAGATTCTTTCATATTGTTGCATATGTCAATAAATTAGTTCCTTTTTTTTTTTTTTCTGAGACATATTATATTGTGTGGATATACTACATTTTCTTTATCCATTCCTCTATTGATGGCTATTTGGATGGTTTGTTGGTTTTGGCTACCACAGTTAAGTTGCTATGAATATTTCTATGCTTTTTTTACCCTCTTGAGTAAAATACCTAAGAGTACATTGGCCGGAACACGTAGTAGGTTTATGTTTAACATTTTAGGAAACAACCAAGCTGTTTTTCAAAGTGGTTGGACCATTTTACATTCTCAGAAGCAGTGTGGGGGGTGGGGTCCCTTTGCTCCACATCCTTGCCAGTACTGGTGTGGTCAGTCCTTTTGATCTTTGTCATTTCAGTAGGTGTGAAGTGGTATCTTACCGTTTTACTTTGTATTTCCCTAATGACTAATATTGTGGAGTAGTTTTTCATGTGCTTATTTGCCATGTTTCTTTGGTGAAGGATGCACATCTTCTGCTTAATATTTTTTTCTTTCTTTTTTATTTTGGATTACTTGTTTTCTTACTGAGTTTTGAGAATTTTAATGTTATTCTAACTATTGATATAAGTTCAGATACATGCATTGTAAATATTTTCTTTTTGTCTGTGGTGTGTCATTTTATTTTAACAGCATCTCTATTTTAAAATTGAATTTGTTGGATGACCTGTGGTGGCGCAGTGGATAAAGCGTCGACCTGGAAATGCTGTGATCGCCGGTTCGAAACCCTGGGCTTGCCTGGTCAAGGCACATATGGGAGTTGATGCTTCCAGCTCCTCCCCCCTTCTCTCTCTCTGTCTCTCTCTTCTCTCTCTCCCTCTCTGTCTCTCTCTCTCCCTCTCTCTCCTCTCTAAAAAAATGAATAAAAAAATATTTAAAATTGAATTTGTTGGGGTGGAACTGGTTAATAAAATCATGTATGTTTCAAGTGTACATTTCTGGGATATATTACCTATACATTGATTGCATCGTGTGCCCGCCAACCAAAGTCAAATCTTCTTCTGTCATGATATATTTGGCTAACAGTTCTTTTGAAAAGCAGTTTTTTTTAATTTTGATGAAATCCATTTTATCAATTTCTTTTTCTTTTATAGACTATGCAATTAGTGTCATAGCTAAGAAATATTTGCCTAACCTAAGGTCATCAGTTCTCTCCAGTGTTTCCTTCTAGATCTAATGTTTGGACTTTGCTTTTCAGTGTTTCTTTCTTAACTTCTGTGGAGTGCTACCCTTCTCCTCTCACATCATTATTGAGCCAAAGATTCAGTGACGTCTCGGTCCTTGATGTGCTCTATAAAACTGCTTCCAGGCAGTTGTCTGGGCCAATCATGACATTCACCTTATTTGTGTCCCCATGTTGCCTATGATCCAACATCTTAAAACCATTGTTTTGTGTATTTTATTAGATTTCCTAGTTGTTTCCCATTGTTTGTTTTTAGTAATGTATAAATTCAACTGTGGTATAATCGATTAGGTTCTGAAAGTATTCATCTTGTCAGTTTAATTTTATATATGAAAATATCACGAGATACTTCTTTTAAATAAAGAGGATTTTATTTTTGTTAGTAGTGCATAGAAGGGAGCAGTACTTTCACGGTTTTGTTAGTTGGATCCTGAACTATATTTCCAATAGTAAAATGTATTAAAGATATTTCAAACAGAGAATGATCTCACATATCTTTTATGAAATGGTTGCTTGTACAAAATGATTTCTAGTCTCTGTACCCATTAGTGTGGCATTAAAAACATAGGCCTGAAAAATGAAGGAAAGAAAGTGAGCTCTTAACGTTTCTTGTTTTTCTACTTGTTCTAAGTGTTAGTGAAGGGATGTTGATGTAATAAGCTGATATAATACTTTGGATTCTCCGTGGTCTTAGTTTAGCTTGGTTATCCCATTCTTTACAAATAATATTTTGTGTTAAATTTATTTTTAAAAAATTTTTGGTATTCTTAATGATCTCCTACCTGGGGTCATGCAGGTCCTGAAGAGACTGCTCTCCCAGGGCTGGCTAATTCCTAGAACTAGCACACCACTCTCTGGTGAGTGTGCTTCTCGCATGAGTACCAACCAGTACATAGCCCATGTGTGCCAATTACCTCCTTTAGTGCTCTCATTGCGTGAGCCCCTATCTTCTTGTCCTGACATCACCCCAGGGCCTGGTACCAGGTAACTACGGGAGGTGCTCCACTCCAGGCCCACATGAAAGTCCCATTTTGTCCACGTCTTCATGTGAAAACAACAGTAGAGACTCTGGCCCATGCCTGCTTGCTCCCTCTGCCTCCTGACCGGCCCTGGTGCTCCCTGTGTGGCCCTACATGCTGTGATGTGGCTCTCCATGGTGTGGCATGGCCCTCCCTCGGAACTCTGAGTGGCAAATGGTCTTTTCAATGGCACTCATCCCCTGATGATGGCCCCATTATACTTGAATAAAAACAAAGCCCTGTGTGTACATTTTAAAACATATGTGAAAATTATATTGAAAAATATTAAGATGTATTTCCTAGAATAATCAAGTTGAATGAGTTAAAATAAAGTTAGGATTTGAGTTGAAAAAGAAAGGGATGCCTATCTTAATTTTTCAGTATCAGTTCTTTTACCCATCTCTTGCTTTTGAGGGGTTTGAAGAGATGGAAATGGAGAGAGGAGACAAAAATAATGAAGGAAAAGAAAGATAAGAAAGGGCAGGATGATTTGAGAGAGCATTTTAAGTAGAATTAAAACTTCCTCGACCCTAGTAATAAAACCAGAGTGTACCCATTCTTTAATGTTCAGAAAACAATAGATAATGACCACATTCGGTTCATTGTTATCTAATAACAATGTACAGAAAATGCTATTGAGTGAAGAGGCAGGGAATCCTGTACCCCCCTTGCCCAGCTTTGGAGGGAGGAGGCTGTCCAGCAGGTCGCACTTGGCCCTCACCTCAGCACCTGTGACCCACGGGACTGGGGCCCAGGCTGGACGGACAGGATTCCTGGGATTGTGGTGTCGCCTTTTCTTTGGGTCTTAATCTTGACAGTCTTTTTTTTTTTTTTTTTGTATTTTTTTTTTTATGAAGCTGGAAACGGGGAGAGACAGTCAGACAGACTCCCACATGCACCGGACCGGGATCCACCCGGCACGCCCACCAGGGAGTGACGCTCTGCCCACCAGGGGGCGATGCTCTGCCCCTCCGGGGCTTCGCTCTGCTGCGAAAAGAGCCACTCTGGCGCCTGGGGCATTGGCCAAGGAGCCATCCCAGTGCCTGGGCCATCTCTGCTCCAATGGAGCCTCGACTGAGGGAGGGGAAGAGAGAGACAGAGAGGAAGGAGAGGGGGGAGGGGTGGAGAAGCAGTTGGGCGCTTCTCCTGTGTGCCCTGGCCAGGAATCGAACCCGGGACTTCTGCACGCCAGGCCGACGCTCCACCACTGAGCCAACCGGCCAGGGCCAGTCTTGACAATCTTAGTTTCTAAGAATCTTGCTATAGAAAAAGTGATTAACATATATGTTAGATTTGTCAGCGATTATTTGGAAAAGATAGAATCCTTTGACTTTTTAAAAATATAACTTCCTTTTTAAAAAAAAAATTATTGATTTTTTTAGAGATAGAGGAAAGCATGGAAAGAGGGAGGGGGGAGGAGAGAGCGAGAGAGAGAGACACATTGATTTGTTGTTTCACTTATTTATATATTCATTGGTTGACTTTTGTATGTGCTCTGACCAGGGATCGAACTTGCAACTTTGACGCATTAAGACGATGCTCTAAAAAAACTGAGCTTATTCGGCCAGGGCAAATATATATATATTTTTGAGTAATTGTGAAATACTAAATCTTGTGGGGACTAGGAAGCTAGAAAAAGTCAGTGATTCTTAGTAATTACAGAGCTAAAAAATCATAGAGGGGCCTGACCAGGCAGTGGCCCCTGGTCAAGCAGTGGATAGAGCGTCGGACTGGGAAAAGGAGGACCCAGGTTCAAGACCCCGAGGTCGCCAGCTTGAGCGAGGGCTCATCTGATTTGAGCAAAGCTCACCAGCTTGAGCCCAAGGTCACTGGCTCGAGCAAGGGGTCACTCAGTCTGCTGTAGCCCCTCCCCCGGTTAAGGAACATATGAGAAAGCAATCAATGAACAACTGAGATGCTGCAACAAAGAATTGATACTTCTCATCTCTCTCCCTTCCTGTCTGTCTGTCCCTATCTGTCTCTCTGACTCTGTCTCTGTCACACACACACACACACACACACACACACACACACACACACACAAATCACGGAGGGGCTGAAGCAGTGAGTGATGAAGATGTGCTGGGTTGTGAGCTTTGGCCAAATATTCACAGCCTACTTATGTCATTTCCTCAGAAACATACTTTCAGGCTAATTATGATTTGCAAGTGGTAGTTTAAAATTTCATGTGCAGAACTGTTTCTATAAAATCCTGATTTGTGTTGGCAGTCTCTATTTTTATGTCAAGATTTATTTGTATTTGTTGGAAATTTTGAGTATCATACATTGAATACTTATAAATTTTATATTATCTCTAAATGTGAAGGATATAATAAGACCTATATAAATAAAAATTGTATCATATATAGAAAGTGAGAGAAAACAGACGATTGCAAACTAATGGTTCTTTGACTTAGAATACACCAGAAAATTAAAAAAACCCCATTTTATTATAGAATGAAAATTGGAAAAGTTGAATGAAGCATGAGACTTGGATATACTAGAACCCAAGAAACAATGTGAATAGAACAGAAAAAAATTTGCAAAATAAATTATTATAGATGGGAGAAGATTCTCTTTCATGTGTGGAGAGTCATCTGGGAAACTTTAAATGTTGACTTCTTTGGGAACTGCATGATTCTGACGCAGGTGTTTGTGTAACACACCTTTTAAAACCCGAAACCTGTATAATTATGTTAACCAGTGTCGCCACAACAAAATTCAATTTAAAAAATAAAAACAGTAACATTGAGGCTCATATAAAACATACAACAGTGTGACCATTTGTTTGTTTCTCTTTTTATTGACCTGTTTAAGCGCTGATAACAATTTGAGTACCTTTGAGTTGGGAAAGGGAAATCATCAAAGAACTGAAAGTTTATCAAGGGTTTAAACTGCTAGTCCATGGGTTGAAATGAACCTTCGGGCATATTTTGTTTTGCATACTTCCATTTGCATCTGTTTGCCTTCAGACAGGCAAACTATCTGTCCCCAGTCCCTGCTACTCCCTGTTGACCTGCACTCATGACTTCCTGTGTTTCCCTCACCTGGCTGGTTGTTACTAGCATTAGATTGTGACTGACCTTTGAGGGACTTAATGTCAAACATCTTGGCTAAGAAATGCTGGCTCAGTTAGAAAACATATCCCTAACTGTAGCAAATAATCAACCTAAGTTGGTTCTTTAAAAATATTTAGTAAATCTAACATATAATCATTCTTGTGTTATTTTTTACATTAGTGAATAGGCCAATTTAATGCACAATATTGCACAATCTGAGAGTTATTTATTGTTGGTTCAGTAGTACATTTTATGACTTGGGGCTATAGATGTACTTTTTAGTTACATTTTGTCAATTGTTCAAGCTAATCTTTATTCTCTTTGAATTGGCAGTAGGGTACAATGAAGGCATAGCCTATAACATGAAAACGGTAGGTCAATTTATAGAATTTTAAATTCTGACTCTTAAAGAGATTTTGAGAAATCAAAACTAAATAGCACAGCTGGCATTGATTAAAAATCTACAGTGCTCCAGATACAAGGCTAAAGACAGTTATTTGTCCTTTTAACTCTATCAACAAGTTTCTCAGTTAATAGCTACTCTGCTATTCCTCCTATAAATATGAAGAAACGGAGGCTCAGAAATATTAATTTGTCCACATTGCTTTTATAAAGGTAAACTTTCTTTTAAAAGACATATTTGTGAGGTTAACCATAGACTAATAACAAAGTGTTTGCTCCTGTAAGAACATGCCTGCCTATATAAGCTGCCACATGATTGACATATCAATCACATAGGCAGCATGGGCAGTGGAAATGTTCAGGTGGCAACAAGCACATGCCTAAACAAATCCTGCCCTCTCATTCTGATTGGACTTTGCTCCCTCTAATGGCTGCAGGACCTAGGTGTACTGTTTCTCTTTCATCCTGATGGAGGGGCCAGCCTAACACAATGTGAAATAAGGTAGGCTCCCTAATGCCTCCAATCTCCTCTTTCCTTACCTCTTTAGCATGCGGATATCTGATCTTTTTTTCATTCAAGTTACTTATGAAATCCCATCGCCGCTTTGAATCTGACCTAGTTGGAAAAAGAACAAGCAAATTCCCCATGCTCTCCTCCACCATCGGAGCATTCACTTCTCATTAGTGCTTCCTGTGTGAGAGTGACTCTGCCCTTCCTGTGTATAGTGCAAATAGTTACATGATGCACACCGGCAGGGACAGGGGCCTTATCTGTTGTGGCTATGATTATTATTATTTTATTTTCACACTGCCAGCATTTATTTTTATCATTCTGTTTCAGCTATACTCTCACAAGATTACTTCATTAGCTGTCTTCCTCATTCCAAGTGCTGCATCAGAACATTATCTTACCTGTCATCAAGTGTCCAACAACTTTATAGGATAATTTTGGACAACTCTAAATCATAAAGTCCACTGAATATTTTAGGCAAAGTTATCACTTCCTTTATTCCTGTACATCTAAAGGTTTAGGCTTAAGGAGCCAGGGAATCTAAATGTTTATCATACCTATAAAAAAAAGTTGAGAATAATCCATAAAATTCATCTACCAAGTCATTTGAAGTAGGCAAATTAAATGACTGTTTTAATCCTTTCATATTTATACTGAACTTTTAACAAATTGATTTAAGCTTTTTGGAATTACGGGGCAAAATTCTTGATAGGTTTACCAAATTTTACATTAATAGAACTTACTGTTATTTATTATTACTTACAGTCCCTCAAATTGTCTTTGCATATCAATAGAAACAAAGTATAACAAATATTTTTCTTTGACTTCGGGAAGGAGTAAATATTATAGATGCCTCCCGCCCCCATATTTATCTTGGAGTAATTGCTGAGAAATTTGACCATTTTCAGCATTGATAGTGTAAAATGTGTCATGCCTGCATCTTCACTGTTTCAGGCTTATTACCTGGCCAGCTCTTACTCTGTAGTTATGCAGGAGAGAACTGCTTTAACAGAAATCATGCATGCATTGGTCAGGACCAATTTAATGAAAATTGAGCATATTACCCAGAGTGCTAATATGGAATTTTCTCTGGACACCACTACTACCTTCCTTACAAGGACTTTATTATTGTGTCAGTGGTTAACACAGGAATGACAGGGTCATTGTATCAGCATAATAGCACTGTGGCAAGAATCAAGAGACCTTGTTACCAGGCTTGGCTCTGCCATTAACTTGTTTTGGATTTAATCTCGTTTCAGTAGCTCTGGGCCTCAGTTTGTATGTCTGCAATAAATGAGGGGTGTGAGGTAGATGATCTTGAAGCCCTTTTGCAACTCTAGGAACCTAATTTTGTGTCCTTTTAACTTTAACAGTTTTTGAAATATGACAAGCTTTTCAGTGCTGATCTGTGTTAATTAGGATGTGATGTTAAACCATCCAGGAAAATCTGAGACACAAGGGAAGTCACACAGTTGGTACGCTCAGTGGTGTTAGTGAGCCTGACTCTTGATGTCATTCTTCTGCTTGATGAAGCATCAGGATGCTTCTGAAACACAAGTCTAAAAATTCAAGTGCTCTCAGTTCTGTTCCTGAAGCCCTATGATGATGGCACGGTGGCCAAGTTGATGATGCATTAGGCATACCTTTCTTTTTGAAACTTACGTAATGAAAAAAAGATGACTTCCTGTTACTGGAATTCTCTAAAACCATGTGGTAAAGCTGAACATATTAGGAAGAAAAAAAGACAAAATAGCTATTACAGGAGAGTGGAAATCTAGTTACTGCGCCTTTTTTGTTGGAAGCCAGCTGAAGTCTGTCTGTGGTGATACTAGCCGTTTTCTGGTATCAGCGATGATGATGATGCAAGCAAAGAAGGAAAGTGAACTTTTCCAGATCACGTGATAAACTAAGGTGATAAGGACATGAAACAGTTTTCATTATGAGCTCTCAAAGACATCTTAAACCTTTTTCTGGAAGAAAGCATAATGTTATCTGCCATTCAGTTAAGTGATATACAAAATATTTATAGCCAGATTTTTGAGTTTAATGAGGATAGCGAATTGAAGAAATATTTGTCACAGTGAGGGATAACACCTGAACTAGTTGTTTCTCTGTGAATATGTGTTTGGGGATGATACATTCCAAGAACCCAAGGTGGTTTTAAGGGAAGGCCTAGCCATCGCAGGTATTGTAATTGCTACTTGGTCTGTCTCGTTGCCAGCCAGCTGTATTCTGTTTACTCCCTTAGTTTTGATAGCCACAGTACTTATTATCTGTTCAAACACAGGCCGATTAAATGCCATAAGAGGATTATTTTACTTCACAAAGCAGTCACACATAAACTACCCGCTTGTATTTTGTTTTTGTTTTTGTTTGAAGAAAGAAGAAAAGGCCTGCCGCTGGGCCTGGGTGTGCAGGGATTCAGTGCCTGGTCGGGCTTGTCGGGAGACAGGCCCTTGCAGCAGTTTCTGCTCCTGCCTCCTCCCTTTCAGATGTGCATCCTGTAGGGCTAGCCAGCCTCCGCCGGATTCCTTCTGGGAAAGGGCAAAGGGGAGACTGCGCCTTTACTCCAGGCAGCTTTCTCGTCTCATTTACACTGACTTTTGGATGTTGCCTTAAAAACACTCAACAATTTTCAAAGCATACAAATATTATTTTTTGTATTACAAACATGGAAATGACAATAAACACCCGTAGATGATTTTGTGGAGAGACAGCAGGGAATAATGAGGGGTTCCTACACTTTGATGCACATCAGAAGCACCTCAAGAACTCGTCAGAGTAGACCCGGCCCTCCACCTCCGGGGATAGGCTCCTTGAACAGCACATCTCAGGCTGAGAGAGTGCCGGCTCATCACCCAGGGTGATCCATCTGGTTGGCTCAGCAGAGGTGATGTTCTCGGGACTCAGCATGACGCAGCTGCTGTCGGAGTGTGTGATTTTGTCCGTAACCTAAGTTACATATATTTTCTCAATGTACTAAAACCTCTCTATAGTGAATTATAATTGTTCATTTTGATAGGGTTCTTGAAAATAGACTTATTTCCCAGCTGTCCCCATTGGAAGTGCCATGATTTCATGTTTTCCCAGTCTCACTCTTGTCTTTTGGTATGAGTCACTAGGACAGCATCTCATATTTTGCTCATTATTTATTAACCAGCTTCTTAGAAATTTACCTATGAATTATTAAGCAGTAGATGGAATGAAACAAGTGTTACATTTTAGTAGTCAAGTGGTATATTTTTGATTTAGCATGGTCAACTCTATTTGGAAAACACTATGTAAGTTAAATGCATACTGCCTAGTTTGTATTGAAATTTAATAAGTAACTTAAAGAATAGCTTTGTAAAATATGAAACTTTTTCTTTTCCCTTTTTGTTTTAGCGAGAGAGACAGACAGGATGAGACAGGCAGGAAGGATCAGACAGACAGGAAGGGAGAGAGATGAGAAGCATCAACTTGTTGCCGCACTTTAGTTGTTCATCGATTGCTTTCTCGTATGTGCCTTGACTGGGGGCTCCAGCTGAGTCAGTGATCCCTTGTTCAAGCCAGCGACCTTGGGCTACAAGCCAGTGACCCTGTGCTCTAGCTGGTGAGCCCGTGCTGGAACCAGGTGAATTCTTGCTCAAGCTAGCGACCTCAGGGTTTTGAACCTGGCTCCTCACAGTCCCAGGTTGATGCTCTATCCACTGCATCACCACCTGGTCAGACTAAAAGGTGAAACTTAATTTTTTCTGCAGTCTTAATTTTTCTTCATTTCCGAACTGTTCTAAGTTAACAATTTGAAAATATAATAAACTTAAGAGTTCATGGGAATAAAAGCATAGCTGATTATTGTAAATATACTTAGTTTATTTTTTTATTATTTGTGTACATCAGTATTTTTGTTGGAGAATGACTAAAAGGTGGGAGATAAGAGAGAGAATTTATTTTTATTATTATGATTATTATTATTTTGTATTTTTCTGAAGTGAGAAGTGGGGAGCCAGAAAGACAGAGACAGACTCCCGCATGCGCCTGACCAGGATCCACCCGGCATGCCCACCAGGGGGCGATGCTCTGCCCATCTGGGGCATTGCTCCGTTGCAACTGGAGCCATTCTGGCACCTAAGTGGAGGCCATGGAGCTATCCTCAGTGCCCGGGCCAACTTTGCTCCAATGGAGCCTTGGCTGCGGAGGGGAAGAGAGAGACAGAGAGGAAGGAGAGGGGGAAGTGTGAAGAAGCAGATGGTCGCTTCTCCTGTGTGCCCTGGCCAGGAATTGAACCCGGGACTCCTGCATGCCAGGCCGACGCTCTACCACTGAGCCAACCAGCCAGGGCCAGAATTTCTTATAAAACAATATCCTGTGTAGTTTTTATTTTTATTTTGGATTTGACATATGCTGGGAAAGTTCTTTGAAAGGTTGATGTTCTTCTCTGTTTTGTAGAATTGTTAGGTCATGTTCTACAAATTTTAGAACAACACCACCACAAGAACTTTTTAAATACAAAAATGAATATATTTATTTATTTTTGCTTTGAATTAACCCTCCTTTACGCATACATTTTTACTTTTTTATGTGGACTAGAGAAATACAAAATGCAGATCTTACCTAATTTCAGCCTTGCCAAGAGGTTACTTACAATAATAAATGGAGGATTTGGCTTATTTGAGTTTTTTGTCTTTCTGTGCACCCATGATTATCCTAATGATCATCAAAAATGCCTTTAGGCAGGTAGTTAGAAGGGATGGGGTGAGCAGCAGAGCTCTTTGTAGTATGAGGGCGGACACCAGCCTGGAATCAATGCCATCCCCTTGGGCCTGCGTCAATAGACCTGCTTTGTGTCATGTTGACTGATCCTTGGGACACAGTGGATACTGAAGAAGCTTATTTAGAAAATTTGGAATGTACACTTTTTTTTTTTTAAGATCATTTAGATCTTTTGGATCTGATGACTTTTCGAGATAAGCCCTTTAAAGGCCTTCTCCACAAACTGATTGTGGAAAGTCATAAAGTTTCATGGCAAAAGGACCTTGGAGTTCATCTTTGCAGCCTCCGCTCCTCAAAGAAACCTTAGTATCCAAGTGAGGGTCATTGCAACCGTGGACTGAGAACAGACTGGGCTTTACATAAAGAGGTTGACTATCTAGATAATAGTATTTTATTTATTTACTTATTTATTCACGTGTGTGTGCTCAAGAGAGAACAACAGGTAGAGGACCGAAGAGAGGAGAGAAGCATCAACTTGTAGTTGTGGTACGTTACTTGTTCATTAATTGCTTCTCATAGGTGCCTTGACGGGGCCGGGGCCGGGGCCGGGGCTCCAGCCAGTGATCTCTGGCTCAAACCAGCAACCTTGGACTCAAGCCTGTGACCTTAGGCTTCAAGCTAGCGACCTTTGGGCTTAAGCCAGTGACTAAGGGATTGTGTGGATGATCCTGTGCTCAAGTTGGATGAGCCTGGCTCAAGCTGCCAACCTGGGGTTTTGAACCTGGGACCTCAGATTCCCAGGTTGACACTCTATCCACTGTGCCACTACCAGTCAGGCTAGATGATATTATTTTAGATAAACAGCTAGGTAAGTAAATGTAAGGCCCAGAGATTAATTGGTTTTATATAACTTGTGAACTAACTCTGAAGGTATTTGTGAAAGGTGATTCCAAACATCTTTAGTAACGGCCCATGGATTAAAATAAGTGAATGAAGATAATTCTGGCCAAGGCTGATTATGTTCAACATTTTTTTTTTTTTTAGGGTTAACATCAAGTTTTATTTTATTTTTTATTTATTTATTTATTTTACAGAGACAGAGAGAGTCAGAGAGAGGGATAGACAGGGACAGACAGACAGGAACAGAGAGATGAGAAGCATCAATCATTAGTTTTTCGTTGCTCATTGCGACACATTAGTTGTTCATTGATTGCTTTCTCATATGTGCATTGACCATGGGCCTTCAGCAGACCGAGTGACCCCTCGCTTGAGCCAGGGACCTTGGGTTCAAGCTAGTGAGCTTTTTGCTCAAACCAGATGAGCCCTTGCTCAAGCTGGCGACCTCAGGGTCTCGAACCTGGGTCCTCGGCATCCCAGTCCGATGCTCTATCCACTGCGCCACCACCTGGTCAGGCCAACATTCTTTTAAAAAAAAAAATTTGTTTTATTAAAAATTTTTTTTAATTAATTAATTTATTTTTTTTAGAGAGGAGAGGGAGAGACAGAGAGAGAGAGAGAGAGAGAGAAGAGACAGAGAGAGAGAAGGGGGGAGGAGCTGGAAGCATCAACTCCCATATGTGCCTTGACCAGGCAAGCCCAGGGTTTTGAACCAGCGACCTCAGCATTTCCAGGTCGACGCTTTATCCACTGCGCCACCACAGGTCAGGCTAAAATTTTTTTTTAAATCTATTGATTTTAGAGAGAGAAGAATGCACTTATTTATGCATTCACTGATTGATTCTTGTGTGCCCTGACTGGGGACTGAACCTGCAACCTTGGTGTATGGAGATGACACTCGAACCAACTGAGCTACCTGGCCAGAGCTATTTATTGATTTTAGAGAGAGAGAAAGGAAGAAAGAAAGCAAGAGAAACATTGATTTGTCGTTCCTCTTATTTATGCATGCATTGGTTGATTTTTTAATTTATTCATTTTTAGAGAGGGGAGAAAAGAGAGAGAGAAGTTGGGGTAGGAGCAGGAAGCACCAACTGCTGTAGGTGCTTTAACCAGACAAGCCCAGGGTTTTGAACCAGCAACCTCAGCATTCCAGGTTGATGCTTTATCCACTGCACCATCATAGGTTAGGCATTGGTTGATTCTTGTATGTGCCCTGGCCAGGGATCAAACACGCAACCTTGGTATATTGGATGACACTCTAAACAACTGAGCTACCTGGTAGGGCTATGTTCAGCACTCTTATTTTATAGATACACCTTACACAGTGTAGATGGATATGAAGATAGAGGATAGAAATCTTGTCCCACAATGCTTTTAATCAATCTTACATAAAAAATGCAGATGATTTTTTTAAATGTAAAAGTTTTACTTTATAACCTGGTTTAAACATATATATATGATATATTGTGATTGTTTTCAATAACAACAAAGTATTTTTCATAGCTACCCAGTTTTGGTTTATAGGTATAATCTGATTTATTGCACCAAGACCCTATTGATTGATTTTAATTTTCACCCTTTTGTACCCCAACCATGAGCACATTGTACATTGTAGTGACTATGCCTATACATACATATATTTGTACAGGTTTACTGGTGCTTTTATAAAAAGTATTAAGTGAAAAATAAGTGCAGTGCGTGCACGTGGTAAAATAGTTCAAATAGCACAGGGATGAGGGGAAGAGGCTGTCTTCCCTTTCCTCATTCCCTCCCTTGAGATAACCACTTCTAAACATTTTCTTGTTTATCTGTACCGATGTTTTTAATACACCAGAAGGCAGATACTGAAATAAGCAGGATGTGAACTAGAGGGTGCAAACGGTGCTGGGAGTGTAGCTGTGTGCCTTGTGGGGAAGGTCTGATGGAGCACATGGCCACTGGTGTGGGTTTCAGAGGTAAAATTTAAATATGTTACAATGTATTTTCCTGGATTTCATAGTGAAAGGCCGCTAATGTGGAGAGATAGGAACAAATCCAGCAAGAATCAGTGTGGAGAAGATGTCAACAAACGTAACCTACTGCAGATAGGGAATGATGTAGTTCCTTGAAACCAGCAATTCCCTTTGTAGGGAACTGAGCAATTGGGGATGAGTTTAGAGCTGATCAACACATGGATATGAGCTTAATGCAATCGTTTATAATTGCTGACCGAAGAGCATCGTTTCAGGAAGGAAACCTGGCGAGAACATTACAGCATGTAGTTTAAACCAGATATGATGACGTTTTTTATAACGGAAGGGTCAGGGCATAATAGGAAGGTCCCTCTGTAAGAAATTAAGTGCAGGAAGGAGCAGTGGTGGGGAGAGAGGCTATTTTACACTAGATGGGGTAAGACTTGGCCACATGAAGCTGGAATCTTTTCTGAGGGTGGTTTCTTCTTACGGTTCAAGACAAAAACCAGACAACAGGAAAGTTGAGAGGGAATGGAGAATAGGATTTTGAGCCACTGTGGAACTTTCTTTGAACTTGAATATGATTAATGATATAGAAAATATAGAAAAGTTTCCTGCCCCCAAAGAGACTTTGCATGCAAGTCTCTTAATGTTTTTCTTTAAAAATATAGCAAAGTTCCCAGCTCTGTTGGACCTGGTATCAGCTCCCCACCTTCCGCACTTCTTGGGTTGTGACCTGGGGTGAGATTCTGGTGGTGGCCCTGCCTGGCCAGCGGCTTTAGACTTAAGAGGCTGGCACTGCTGCTGAGCTGTGGTATGGTCCACGCTGACCGCGGGCTCCTGCCTTGCTCCCTGGTCACTCCTGTGTTTCAGAATTTGAGTTCTGTTTTGGTTCCCACTGAGAGGAATAGTGCCATGACAATCTGCCTCACTCCTTTTGCTGGGCCTGTTTCCTGAGGTTCTAGGCTCAGCTGCTGTGGGATTATTCATTTTAAGGATGGTTAATGAATGAGTTGCCCAAATAAATGGGAGACCTCTTAGGCTGTGCCCAGGATATAAAACTTAACCTTTAGTTTAGGGTCATGATCATGATGAATGGGGTGACTGGGGTCCAATGCACAGTGGATGCTCAGTAAATAGTGACAGTCATAATTCTTTCTGTTCACTGTATTCATTTTACACATTAGCTCCATAGTTATGATAACTTTTTTTTTTTTAAATGATAACTTTTAAAGTACTGGTCCCACATGGGGAAGCACAATGACTAAAGCCCAGGCTCTCAGGACAGATAGATTCGGGCACTGTGACTAGCTGCATGGATTGGGGCAAGTTATCTAACCTCTGCTGTCATTTTCATCATCTGCAAAATGAAGATAAGTATGCCTATCTCAAAGGGTGTTTTTGCAGATAAAACACATGCAAAGCCCCTGACACACTGGTTGCTGCAAAGTAAAATTCTGTAACTGTATAATAGTAAATAAAGCCCAAAGCTCTTCACTAAGTAGCCTCATCTCCTATGTCTGCCCACACATCGCCATATACCCGGCTGCACCATCTCCACACTCCCCCAACAAGCAGTACTCCTTCAGGCCTCCAGCCTGTTTCACTCCTATTCCCATTGGCCCACATGCCCTTCTCTGCCAGGCAAATCTCCCTCATTCTTGTCCTTTAAGTCGGCCAATTCCCTGAGGCCAGTTGGCCATTCTCTTTATGTCTGTTATGTGATTACATTTCGATTACGGTTACTAATGTAACAAGAAAAATTACTTACTGGAATAGGGAGGATTGCAGGGGACAAGGACCAGCCTTTTGGGACTGTTCCCATGAGGCAGTGGCTATCAGCAGAGATCAGGCTGGGTGTCACTTCCCAGGGAGCACAAGCTTTGGGGAGGGTCTCAGAGTGAAAGAAAGGGAGGAAAAGATACAAAAAGCATGACGTGACTCTACCCTGTGCTCGTGATGTCCCCACATTTCTTCTCCAAAGTTACTAAACCTCACAAAAAGACATGATTGAGTTTGTGCCGGCATGTGTGTATGTGTGCGTACACAAAGACGAGACTGAAGTGTGCCATGAGGATGTTTGGGAAGGGTTCGGAAATGCCGAAAGTACTCAACTCACACTGAGGCTGTTTTACCCAGGTGTCAGAACAGCAGGAGGTTTCCATGTACCGTATGAGAGGTGAGTGTTTATATGACCATTTATGTCCTCCATTACACTCACTCCCCCATTAGGAAGTTCTCATGTCCGGGAAATCATAAGGCAGAGTGGTTTAGACTAGTGTTTTTCAGCTGCTGGTCCGCCAGAGATTAAAGAGTTAACCACCCTGATGTTGTATGAAGATTATAGACTCAGTGATCTTAGTTGAATTCCCTTATGCTAGTAACAGTGAACACCAATACAGAGCATGTTCTATTTTTTTGTTTTAGATTTTATTTATTTATTTTTAGAGAGAGGAGAGAAAGAGAGAGAGAGAGAGAAGGGGGGAGGAGCAGCTAGCATCAACTCCCATACGTGCCTCAACCAGGCAAGCCCAGGGTTTCGAACCAGCAACCTCAGCATTCCAGGTCAATGCTTTATTACTTTTATTACTCCGCCACAACAGGTCAGGCCTGAGTATGTTCTATTTTTTTGTTTGTTTGTTTGATTCTCGGTCTGTTGAAGAGACTAGTTTTCCATGAGTCTAGTGGTGGGGTGCATCGATCCTTATGCCCAGGGTTTGTATGCAAGGGTAGGGTTTTTTTTTTTTTTTTTTAATTTTTTTTTTTTAAATTTTTTTTACAGAGGCAGAGATAGACAGGGTTAGACAGACAGGAACGGAGAGAGATGAGAAGCATCAATCATCAGTTTCTCGTTGCGCGTTGCGACTTCTTAGTTGTTCATTGATTGCTTTCTCACATGTGCCTTGACCGCGGGCCTTCAGCAGACCGAGTAACCCCTTGCTGGAGCCTAGGGTCCAAGCTGGTGAGCTCTTTTGCTCAAGCCAGATGAGCCCACGCTCAAGCTGGCGACCTCGGGGTCTTGAACCTGGGTCCTTCCGCATCCCAGTCCGACGCTCTATCCACTGCGCCACCACCTGGTCAGGCGCAAGGGTAGGGTTTTGGCACTCGCCAGCACTGCAACATGGCCCATGTTTGACAGGGTTTCCTTTACTGGGTAATTTTGGGGTTCCCTTAAAATGTGGAATCTTAAGAATAAAACACATGATTCCTAGAGCTACATAGAAGTTTGTTCTGCTTATTCTAAATCCTTTACTGACATAGTGATTATTCTGCTGGCTGGCTGGTTGGTGGTATTATCTTAAGTGATCATTTTCTTCTATTAATAGGTAAATTAGTAATAAGGATATTTTATTCACCTTGAAATTCCTAGAACTTTTGTTTTTCTAGACGCATCAGCCTTAATAAAAATTTTCTAATTGCATTAGATTCTGATGCTTCTCCTTTTATGGAGCATCAGCCAACAGCATGGTTGTCATTCTGCAGTTGGTGATGGTACCACCTAGCAAGGCGTGCTAGCATTTTCTGTTTGGAACCAAGAAGCACATGTAATTCAGAAAGTGTGGCAACCAGATGAGTGCTGAGAAAATTAGTTAGAGGATGTAAACTTCGGCAATTTTTAGCAGACTTTAGTTTCTTCATTTATAAACCAGGAGGCGTAGGTCTGGAGCCTTTAGAAGATGCATTTAAGGATCCCTACCTAAGTGAGGTCTAGAGTTCAGGTATTTAAGAAATTTCACCACCAGTTCTTGGCTGTTTTTATGTTTTATAGGTTTTAACAGTCCTGTAAATTTAACCATAATATCCTTTTTTCCCATTTACAATTTATTAATAGCTTTAATGAATTGTGAATGACAGTTTAATTAGATCATCCATGTATAATTAGGACAAGCATTTTTTTTTCCCTAAGAGCATCTATTTTTCATTTCTGACTATGTAACTTACCTCCACCTAGGTAATTAAGCATTTTCAAAAGTAGGGAAACTTTTTTTTATCTTAATAAACATAAAGATCATTTTGCATTTTCTTGAAAAGCCACATGAATAAAATATGGAGAACAGTTTTGGCTGAGGTTTTGCATGTGGTCATAACCCAGACAAGCGTGACCTAAGGCAGGAGGTTGGTTTAGTTTAGCGGTAACAAAGCAGTGTGGAATTTAAGAAAATCTGGTTTCTGTTTACTCTTTATTTTCCTACTTTTGGTGTAAAGCAACATTACAGCCACTTCTATCTGTTTTGAATGCTAACTTTCAAAGCTGGCAAGTAGATTTTCATTACAGTGTTCTTATCTCTTTTGTGAAGGTGCCATATTAGACATGTAAAAAAAAATTAGCCTTATCTGATGGATGGCCTCCAATTAATAGCCAAGGAACCATTTGTATTTGGCTTTGCAGTGTGTTTTTGTACTTCTCTTTGAGTATGGGTGTGCCTGATATTCTGGGAATTTACAATACTTTAAACAAATAAGGAAGTCCCACTGTGAAGGCAGACTCAGAAGGAACTGGAAAGCTGACAGACAGACCTTTGTGCTTCCCCAGCTGCTGTGCTTCATTCTGGGCCATGGTGGATGGATCTCGACCCTCTGTGTTCTGGGATGAAACACCTCTCCCAAACTGACTGGCTCTCCCTTCTTTTCCCATGCTATCTTTTAAATTTAGGTCCTCCCAGGAATTGGGTGCATAATGGAGTATTTAGATGTTGAATATCTGAATTATTTAGGTATTTTGGTAACTTCAATCATTAACAAGTAATTATGCAATCAGCTAATTTAAAGAGGCAGTGTATCACATTACAGTCACTAAATATGTGACTACACTTTGCATGGTTAATCCCTCTCTGGATAAGCTGGGTCTGCGTCACAATAGCAGACCAACAGAGGTTGGAGCAGTGCTTCAACAGAAGAGGTGGCAGCTGACAAAGTTAATATGGGGTGTCCCTGATGCTCCACTCGCCCCAAACATCTTCCCCTATGACTGGACCAGAAGGGGCCTCAGAGAATGGGTTGCAGAATGGTTAAGTTCAATGGGGAGGCGGGGGGTGGGGGAGAGGCATAGTTTGGTTTCTGATCTAAAAGAGGGTAGATGAGGTGAGGCAGCTTGATGGAGCATGGATTACCAGGGGCCTTGGATTAATGAGGACAACCCATAGACAAAGCTTTATAAAGTAGCCTCTATTTATTGGTGATACATTTGGCCTCTGAATTAATTTAAAAAGATGATGAATGGAGCTCTAGATTACTTTGTTGAGCTGAAGCTTTGTGAGCCCTATTAAAATAATTTAAAATGCTATTTTTATTGTTATAACTTTTGATTTAAAAATACATTCAAGTGTACAAAATTTAGGAAATATGGAGAAGAATAAGAGAAAATTCACTAGTCTTACCACTAGATACTGTATTGTCAATATTACGTGTCTGTTTGTATTCATCTGTATGGCCAGAAGCCACAGCCAACATCACAGCCACCTGGCTCGTGCAGGTTCGCATTTGATTCAGGTAGACGGTAATGAAACAATGGAGCCAAGAACTGGTGGGCCATTACCTTTAATCCTAGCTTGCACCTGCGGGTGAGAAATACACACAGTGGGAAACATTTCCTTTTCCATTTAGGGTTCCCAAAGTCACTGACTTATCCGAGTATTCCTAGAATCAAAAGTTCCTACCTCACCAGCCTTATTTACCTCTGTTCCCCATCTCCTTCTCTCTGCACAAACTCTGCACAAACTGGCTTCTCCTTCAGCATTCTGCCATCTTGGCTGCTTCTCCTCTGCAATGCTAATTTCAGGAACCCAGAAAGAGAGCAAGCCCCCAGTCTGCCCCATTTTATATTATAGAAATCAAAACCTTTAAGCCAATATACAAATAAGGAAGTCTCTGCTACAAAGTCACTTATCTGAGGCATAAATGAGATTCCTCATAAGAGTGCACCACCCCACATCATGCAATAGTCAAGGGTGTGGGGAAAAGCTTAGTTTTGAAAAGATCTTAGTATTAAAAGGGTGGGAAAGGCTTAGTCTTATAACTAAGCCTTAGGCTATAATGACTTTGCCGGCTTATGGGCTGTCTCCCACACCCAATGCAAACTATAAGCAAGCAAACATATATATCATATTTACAAACTTATTTGACCAACAGTAAGTATTAAAGATTTATATTATGATAGAAATAGAAGGCACTTTTGAGTTTTTCTAGTCTGACTCTCTTATTTTATGTACTTAAAGGGAATTATGGCCTATATTTATGTGACCACTTAAGGTTAAACAATTTAATGGCAGAAAAGGGACTAGCCTTCATGGTATTCTTTGCTCATTATATCATATCATACTTGACAGATATGATTCTTTGTATACTCCTCTTTTCTGGACACATTGACATGTGACATATTCTTTTGTGGTTTGTATCTTGGCTTTAAAATGATCTTGAGACTGATTTGACTCATGAACCAAAACCCCTGAAGGGAAGCCATTTCTTTGGTCCTATTGGTTAGAATAATCTTCACATCTTTGTTGGTTTGAGAGCTTACAAAGTCAGAAATGGATTCCGCAGTGCCAAATATCTGCTACTTGAGGTTATTGGGCCTTCTTTGGTAACTAGAACTAGTGGAACTTCTACAAATAACATTTTATTCATAGATAGTATATCTACCCATTGCAAAAAAATCATCACTTTTAAAACATTATCTACTATTGGGCTAGATACTTTAAATGTTCTTAATTAGCAGTCACATGAATTCCAGCCCTTTCCTGGATAAACTTGAAGACCCTGAAACCCAGATGGGTAAGTAGACTTGCTCACAGTTATATAACTAGTGTGTTAGGGAATGGGTCCGAGTGCAGTAGATATTCCTAGGGTTTGCAAAGTCTGCTTAAAATTTAATTTAATGACTGTGCATTTGAAATTTATACAATGAAAAGAAAAAATGGCATTACCTGTATTCTCACAGCACAAACACAATGACTGGTAACATTTTGGTACATTTCAGCGCTTATATTTTAAAATGTTGTATGGGAGAGGAGAAAGTTTCCTCCATACTCACATTCTTTTGGCTTTTCTAATAAAGAGATATGAGGCAGATTAGCAAGAGAAAATAACCAAGTTTAATACATACATGTGTATGGGACTTGCACAAACAGGGAGTCAGAGACTCACATACATGAGAGGTTCAGAAACAAAGGGAAAATGAAGTGCATATAAGACATTCTAAGTTGGGGGCCTCGAAGTGTCATTGCAGAATGATTAAAAAAAATGCCGATGTTTAGTAAATAGAAGTTTGTCCTGCCCTACAGGTCAAACAAGGTTATCTCTGATACTCTCCCATCATGGCCAAGGCCCCTTATTCTAAGTCAGTGGTTCTCAACCTGTGGATCGCGACCCTGGCGGGGGTCGAACGACCAAAACACGGGGGTCGCCTAAAGCCATCGACCCCTGCTGGAGTCGTGACCCGCAGGTTGAGAACCGCTGTTCTAAGTAGTTAAGGGAGGAACAGGAGTTTCTCCTGAGCTCACAGCTCAAAACAGTCCCCATACCACAAACCCCCATAGTTGTATACATGAATCTTTTTTGGGTAAAATAATAATTGATCAACATTTTTACTTTGAACCACTACTGTGTTCAGGGTCCTGAGATCAAGGACTATTATTAATATGATCAATAGGGTTTGATGCACTTTCTATTTTGGGGTGTTTCCTAGGAAATCTATTGACAGAGTCCTGTTATTTTTTTCTTCCTTTGATTAGAACAAGGTCTAATGAAGTGAATGTTAGCCAACCATTTCGCAAATGCATCATGATACTCATAAAGCAGACTGATGGATCATGGCAAAATTAATAAGAAAATCAACCCAATATACCTGTTCTGATAAAGGCTGGCTATCTAGTAGAATTGTTGTTCCTTATATAATACTTGCTCATGCTTTAAGATTTTCTTGCCTATTTTATCTCATTTTTATCCTCAGAAGACAGGGTCTTGGGGAAGTCCAATGAGGTCTCTAAATCACCTCATTTTTTACTTCTGACTTAAAGTTCAGTATTCTTTCAGCTCTGTCACCAATTCTGTTACATCTGTGATGTGAAGTCCTCTGTAAGAGGGTAGAATATATTTATGTCAGTCTCTTTTTAACATCTTTTTTTTACAAAATAATCATTTTATTGAATTTAGAATATAAGTTAGCAAAAAGAAAAAGAGAAAAACTGCTCATGCCATCATGCAGAGCTAATTACTTTTAATATTATTGTAAATCTTTTCACCCTACCCATTCTTTATATATAGTAGATTGTTACCTGAGGTGTTGGTGGTAAAACTGGACTTCAGTTCTTGAGTTTGGCAAAGAAAGAATGCAGAGCCAAAAACTAAAATTAGAAGAGCAAGTTTATTTAGGAAGTCACAGAGGTAGTAGAAGTGAGCCAGCTGGGCAGTGCAGGCTCAGGAAACAAGTTAGGGAAGCAAAAGAAGGGCCTTTGGAGCCTAGGAGAGAGGTAAACGGCACCTGGGCAGGGAAGAGGAGGGGCAAGGGAGAGGCGGCCTGGCTCCTGAGTGGGAGAGCAGTGCTGGTCCTTAGTCCTGAGGGTTGTAAAGTCTGGGGGTCTTAGGGGAGGGACTCAGTAGAATAGTCATAAGCTTGATGCTGATGCACCAAAATGACATTTATTTGCCTGACTTGATCAGTCCGTGAGTGTTGTGGGCACAATTGGCACTAATTGGATTTCTGTTATCTATCTCACTGAGTAGGGTGATGTAAGCTATTTACCCTTTGTCTGAAAGAAGTGTAAACCATTTACTTTTAAGTGTGCTTGATTATGGAAGATAGGATTTTGTGATTTACGAGATGGCTGTAAACTGCTTGGCCATTTAACTGTCTCAGTTTCCCTATTCCACTTTTCCTGGCTTGCTAGCCTGTCCCAGTGTGTGCGCGTGCGCGCATGTGTGTGTGTGTTTTGTGTAAAAGTAAATTTTCAAGAACTGATATGTTTACATATGGATTTGTAATGCAACTTTTTCCATTTCAGTGTTATTTATCATGAACATTTTCATATTTAAATAAAGGTAATAAAATATTATTTTTCCTAGCTACATAGCCTCTCATGGTTTATTTTACTCATCCCCTATAGTTAAATGTTTTAGATTTTAATATTTTTGATTTTTTTTTTTTTTGTATTTTTCTGAAGTTGGAAACGGGGAGGCAGTCAGACAGACTCCGGCATGCGCCTGACCGGGATCCACCTGGCATGCCTACCAGGGGGTGATGCTCTGTCCATCTGGGCGTCGCTCTGTTGCAACCAGAGCCATTCTAGCACCTGAGGCAGAGGCCATAGAGCCATCCTCAGCGCCTGGGCCATCTTTGCTCTAATAGAGCTTTGGCTGCAGGAGGGGAAGAGAGAGACAGAGAGGAAGGAGAGGGGGAGGGGTGGAGAAGCAGATGGGAGCTTCTCCTGTGTGCCCTGGCCGGAAATCAAGCCCGGGACTTCCGCACACGAGGCTGATGCTCTACCACTGAGCCAACCAGCCAGGGCTTTTTTGATATTTTAAACCAATTATGGGATGTGTATCCTATATAGCTAATATTTGCAAAATTCAAAATTACTTCCTTGGGAAAAGTTCCCAAGAATGGAATCACTGGGGCTGAAGTCTATGCAACATTGTAATGATAGCTCTTGCTGAATTCCTCTGAGGAGCTATAGGTATTTGCATTTCCCCCATGTGGATAATTTCAAGTTTTCACCTTTATTTCTTAGTCCTGATTATGACCATTTGTAGGGCCAGTAGCCACTGCTGCCTTCACAGCCGCCTGGCTTTTGCAGATTCACATTTAATTCGAGCAGATCGTAATGAAGCAACAGAGCCAAGAACTGGTGAGCCATTTTCCTTTATTTTAGACTTGTACCAGCCAACGAGGAAGAACCAACACACGGGCACCAAAATCCATTCTTTCCAGTTTTCCTAGAATCAAAGGCCTCACTAGCCTCAGTCCCCTGTGCAAGCCTCTATTTTTGGCTGCCTCCTCCTCTCCAAACACGTGGCCTCTCTGTCCTACAACAACGTGGTCTCTCCTCAAAATGGCCTCCTAGCTCCTCCTTTTCAAACTTTTCAGTGAGAAAGTCCCTTCTCCAGCACACATTACCATAACCAAGCCCCTTCCCAAGCATGAAAGCAATCAGCTGTATCACGTGAGAGCATCATCACATGAGCAGCAGCCATTTTTAACAATAAGAGTGAGCAAAACCAGAAAATACAGATTTTACAACCATTTGCCTAACTCAAATTAAAAACAATCTTTGACAATTTAATAAGTGAAAAACTATTGTTTATTATATAAATTTATCTATCTATATTGTGTGTGTGTGTGTGTATGTGTGTGTGAGTGAGTGTGACAAAGACAGAGAGAGGGACAGATAGGGACAGACAGATAGGAAGGGAGAGAGATGAGAAGCATCAATTCTTCATTGTGGCCCCTTAGTCTCCTTAGTTGTTCATTGATTGCTTTCTCATACGTGCCTTGACTGGGGGCTACAGCAGAGCAATGACCCCTTGCGTAAGCCAGTGACCCCACACTCAAGTTGCATGAGCCTGCACTCAAGTTGGTGACCTCAGGGTTTTGAATATGGGTCCTCTGCGTCTCAGTCTGACACTTTATCCACTATGCCACTGCCTGGTCAGGTGAATTTATATTTTTAATACTGGTGAGGCTAAATTAGTTTTTTTGTTTTTGTATTTTTCTGAAGTGAGAAGCAGGGAGGCAGAGAGACATACTCCTGCATGTGCCTGACCAGGATCCACCCGTCATGCCCACTAGGGAGCAATGCTCTGCCTATCTGGGCCGGTGCTCTGTTGTAACTGGAGCCATTCTAGCACTGGAGGTGGAGGCCATGAAGCCATCCTCAGTGCCTGGGCCAACTTTGCTCCAGTGGAACCTTGGGTGTGGGAGGGGAAGGGAGACAGAGAGAAAGGAGAGGAGGGAGGGTGGAGAAGCAGATGGTCACTTCTCTTGTGTGCCCTGGCCAGGAATTGAACCTGGGACTTCCAGATGCTGGACCGATGCTCTACCGCTGAGCCAACTGACCAGGGCTAAAATTAGTTTTTAGTTGATTAAAGTTTGTTTTGTTAATGCCCATTATTCAGAGATTTTTTTTTAAAATATGATTTGCAAGTGCTTTTTATACATTTTACTGTAAATTCTTTGTAGTTTTTTACAAATATTTTCTCCCAGCATCTTCAATTTTATTTTTAATGCATTGTGTATTATGGAAGTTTATATCCTTTGTAGAATTGCTTCAAAGAGGTAGCACAAAGGAGGTCTCCCATTTCTGTGTGACTGTTTCACTTATTAATACTTTTCTAAAGTCTTGTAAATTTATAAGAAGACCTGATCAGTCATCCAGTATGGAATTAGTATTCTTATTTTCTTTTGTGATCACATAATAAGGAATTCCTTAAAAAAGGGCACAACTCTCTGATGCAAGCCTTTTTCCTGGCTTTCTTTCTAGTATATAAGACAATGGAAGTCCCAGTCTAGAGTGTGAGATTAATGTCACTCTAATATCTCTAGCTCTTGACCCTGTGATATGCAACAGAAGGGTAGTAGGACTTTATGCTAGCACTGACACTCATTTTATTCCATGTTCTATATTCTTCACCTGTTACAGCATCTCTTCAGCCTTTTGATGCTTTGTTGCAACCCTCTTCCATTCTTTTAGTTCCCTTTCTGTAAAATTCAAACTATCCTTGTGCCATGCCTCTGTCTTCTTAATGGATTCCTATGATAGAAACACATGGCCATCAGGCAAAATAAGTTAGAGTGCATTGTCCGACCTGTTGTAGCACAGCAGATAGAGCATTGACCTGGAATGCTGAGGTATCCAGTTTGAAATCCAGGGCTTGCCCAGTCAAGGCACATACGGGAAGCAACTATGAGTTGATGCTTCCTGCTCTCCCTCCTTCTCTCTCTTTCTCTAAAAAAAAATTAATAATAAAATCTTTAAAAATATTATAGTGCAAAATTTAAGTTAACAAAACAAATCAGAGGGCAACTCTTTAATGGACTGGGGGAATTGTCTTGACACCAACTGGAGGGTGCCAGATGTTGCCATGTCTTTGGACAGCACATGTGAATGCCCAGGGTACATCTTTGGATCACTTTGGACTAGTTCAAATCTAAAAATGCAAGGTCACTTCATGACCCTATCCTTAAAGGGCCATGAATACAAAAGTGCTTCTTCGTCCTTGTATTGGTAGATGTTTTAGCTTTTTAAAAACAGCCAAATCTTAAAAATTATTTTTGTTTTATGCTTCCAGGGGAAGTGAAAACCCAAATGATTTCCTAATGCATCTCACTATGGTATATTTGTTGAATCCTCGCAAATTAGCCTTTCGGACATGATTAGTTTTCAGAATTTTTGCTGGGTGATATTCATGCTAATAATGAGACCCTCTGCAGGTGCTGCGGTTTTTGATGAACATCAGCATTTCCTCCCATGAGAGGATTTTAAAAATGTGAACATTGCATACATAGGTTTGACTTGCTTGTATGTGAGTTTTTTTTCATGTTCTTTCTCAGAAAAGGGAAACATTTCTCTGAGTTTAGTTTTCATTTTAATTAAATCTCAGATGCTACAGGAACAGTGAACTAAAAGTCCCTACTAGCTTGCTAACCACTCTGCATGAGCAGACGCACTAATTCTTTTTTATTTTTTTATTTTATTTTTTTCTGAAGCTAGAAACGCGGAGAGACAGACTCCCGCATGCGCCCGACTGGGATCCACCCGACACGCCCACCAGGGGGCGACGCTCTGCCCACCAGGGGGCGGTGCTCTGCCCCTCCGGGGTGTCGCTCTGCTGCGACCAGAGCCACTCTAGTGCCTGGGGCAGAAGCCAAGGAGCCATCCCTAGCGCCCGGGCCATCTTTGCTCCAATGGAGCCTTGGCTGCGGGAGGGGAAGAGAGAGACAGAGAGGAAGGAGAGGGGGAGGGGTGGAGAAGCAGATGGGTGCTTCTCCTGTGTGCCCTGGCCGGAAATCGAACTGGGACTTCTGCATGCCAGGCCGACGCTCTACCACTGAGCCAACCGTCCAGGGCCAGATGCACTAATTCTTGTTTGGTTTTCCGTACCAGTCTCTTCACGATCCTGTCATTGTTTTATGCTTACTGGGCAGACGTAAAACATACAATATACAAGCCCTCCTTAGTATTCCTGATGTCATTATTTGAAAAATTGGGGTGATTTTAACTCACAAAGTGTGCGGTGTTCTGCAGTCTGAATATCCATGTATTTGTGAGGCAGCCCAGATCACAGCTTCTTGTAATTGGAGCAGCACTTACTCCCTCCAGCATCTTAATTCCCCTACCTCAGAAGATAATTATTTTTAGAGGCCCAAAGTAAAGAAGCCACATGAGTACAAGCAAAAAAAAAAAAAAAAAAAAAAAATCTTGACATATTAACCTTGAAAAAAGATTACTACAGTTTTTAGTCAACTCGTTTGAATTAGTGTTTGAATACCTAGTAAATAATAGGTCTTTTTTTTCCTGCCTCATGAGAAAGATAGTGAATGGTTTTTAACAGCATACAGAGAAGGAAAATTATCAGAAAATTTGAAAGCTGCAGGGAACCCTTGAGGTGAACCCCAGGTCAGTTCCCTCATCAGCAGCTCTGAGACCAAGTGACCAGTGCAATCTCTGTCCCCGGTGTGGCTTCAGAGGGTCCCCAGGTCTGCTGATGCACTTCCCACCCTACATAACTGCCTGTAGATCACCTCCTGATGAACACGAAATGAGATTGAAAGTGGCATTTCAGATCTGCCCGGGCCTCTTCCTCCACTGCAGATTTAATCTGTTGTTTTCTCTTAGAGAGGGCCACGTGAACCATTCTGTCCTGCCGAAGTGTGGACTGGTTTACCGAGGCTTTCAGAGTGCTTCCTGAAGCCTTTCACTTCCCACCCAGCGCATTTTTAAAGTATGCAGGTTAGTCGCACACGTAACTAAAAAATCTACAACGCTTATTTTTACATTCATGCTTTTTACTATCTCAAATAATTGATGTTGAAAAACATCTGTGGGTGGATATTTATTCTGAAGGATGATTCTTAACGTCATTATTAAGACGTATTTTTATGGTATGTTTATGCATTCCAAATAGTGTTAAATAAAGGTTCCGGGTTTTTCTAAATAAGTGTACATGTAGCAGAGTTGCCACTTTGTGAATAATTAGGAGTGTGTGTGGAAGTTAGAATCTAAAAAGTTTCATATTGTTTTAACATGAGGAGCTTTACCTTTATCGGAAATGAGATGACAGCCTGGTTTTGCAGTCTGCTCTGACTCATCCATTAGCATAAGGACTGGATCCCTGGCTGTGTCCTTGCTTTTGTTGGAGGCCTGGAGAATGGAGGACGCAAATCGTATCTTCTGTTTCCTGTGCGTCCTCCACATCAATGCACGGGGCCTTGGAGGTGTACAAAAAGTGCTTCTGGTTGAAATCAATAATCATTATAAACTGAACGAAATTCTCTCTACCCAAATCTTTTCATCTACAGGCTTCTCTAAGAATCTACGGCCTCTGTCCATCTAGCTAAGCTAATCAAGCTAAAAATCTAGGAGTTATCCCTGTATCATCTCTTCCCTTTCCACCCACTTCTCATCCATCTCCAGACTAGAACCTGAATGATTCCATTTTTCCCTATTATGTCTTCTGTCATTCTGATCCAAGCTACCATTATATTTTGCTTGGATTACTGAACTATCCTAATAGTTTGTCCTTACAATTCATTCTTTACTTAGTATAAAATCAAACCATTTTATTTCCTTGGTTAAAATTCTCTAAGCTGTTTAGTACACTTAGAATCAGATTCAAACTGGTCTGAAATACACACCCTGTGTGACTTAGCCTCTGCCTCTGTAGCTAACTAAGGCTCCCCTGCATCATCACCCAGGTTTCCCCCACCACCTGAGAAGCCTCGGCCACACTGGCCCCGTGGTACCTCCAACATGCCAGCCAAGCTTGTTCCCACTCTGGCCTCTGTGCAGCACGTTCAGTGCCTGGAATGCTATTCCATTCTAATTTTCTTGTGGCTTGGTATTGAATGTTCAGGTATCAGCATAAATGCATCTTCTTAGAAAGGCTTTCCCTGGCTTCCCAAATTAAAGTTGCTGCTCTGTCTCTCTGTATTTCATTACCCTTTAATTCTTTAAGGCAAGACATTCATTTCCTTCTGATATTTTATTACTCATCTACCTATTTATCTAATGTCATCTGCCTCTCATACTTACATGTGACCTTTGTGAAAGCAAGGACCGTGCCCTGTATCATGTGCCTAGAATAATGTCTGGCAGGGAGTATACGCCCAATAAAACCCTGAATAAACAGTTTAAGCTAAAAGTCTCCAAAAACTATAGCTTTAAGTGTTGAAATAATGGGGATAATTATCCCGTTGATTTTGGTGAATGGAGAATTAGAATCCAGGCTCAGACCGGGGTATGGTGAGTAAGGAACATGCTGTGGATTCAGTATTTAGTACGGCTGCATTAACAATCCTGTCTTTATTTAAAGTTGTGATATTTTGTTCATCATGGATTATATTGGCATTAATTCTGATTTTTAAAAATATTGCATTAAATATCATTGCTCTTAAATATTATTATTAAAAAAATAAGTAACATACAGTAGTATTTCTCTGGATTACTACTGTTTTGCCCTGCCCCCCAGTCCCGTATCAGTCTGTTCTCTCATTTTCCCACTTGAACTTTGTATTGTAAGTTACCGCAAGTATTTACTGAGTACTTCTGTGTGCCAGGCATTGCTCTTTACTTGGATTAACTCAGTGAAAACTCACAGCAGAGCTGTAAAGTGCGTGGTAGTATTCTAGATGAGGAAACAGGCATTGAGAGGACAGGTCACTTACCCAGGTCACTGAGCTGTACGGAGCAGGAACCAGGATAGCCAACATATGCAGAAATAGACTTATAAAGTGGGAGAGAGAATAGGATCTTCAACATCCTGGCATATTTTCTCTACCATTCTTGAGAGGCCTTTAACTGTGCAATGTGCCAGGGAGAGGTTGGTCTGCTAGCTGGGTAGGGAAGTAGAGGAGAAAGAGGAAACAGCGGTAGTATCAGGGAGCTGCTTTTGGAGAGCTGGTATGTTCCCTGTATTCTGTTGACCACCATTTGTGTGCACATCAGGGGACATGAAAAACCATGTGTTTGGATCAAACACTCCATTATATTTGTAGATAAATCTTCCACAGAATAGCTTTAAAGTGTAGAATTACTTGGGGAAAAAAGTTTTGGGGCTATTAAAAAAAATCATTGCACACCATACATAAAAGTATAGATTAGCCCTGGCCGGTTGGCTCAGCGGTAGAGCGTCGGCCTAGCGTGTGGAGGACCCGGGTTCGATTCCCGGCCAGGGCACACAGGAGAAGCGCCCATTTGCTTCTCCACCCCTCCGCCGCGCTTTCCTCTCTGTCTCTCTCTTCCCCTCCTGCAGCTGAGGCTCCATTGGAGCAAGGATGGCCCGGGTGCTGGGGATGGCTCTGTGGCCTCTGCCTCAGGTGCTAGAGTGGCTCTGGTCGCAACATGGTGACGCCCAGGATGGGCAGAGCATCGCCCCATGGTGGGCAGAGCATCGCCCCATGGTGGGCGTGCCGGGTGGATCCCAGTCGGGCGCATGCGGGAGTCTGTCTGACTGTCTCTCCCTGTTTTCAGCTTCAGAAAAATGAAAAAAAAAAAAGTATAGATTAGTTAAATATAAAATAGAAAGCCATAAAAGCCAGAATAAAATCTATTTATGGGGCTTTTTAAAAAACATAAACCAATTAAAGAAATCACATAAGAAAGCACAGATGAATTAAATACAAATTTTAAATTTACGTATCAAATTTTGTCAATAAATGAAAAGAAAATGACAAATAAGGGGCATATTTTTACCCAAGGATTAATTGTTTAAAAACTCAATTCTCGGAGAGCAATAAGAAAGACACTGAGTCCTCAAGTTAGAAAAATAAATAAGCCAGTTCACAGAGGAAATACAAATGACTAAATAGGAAATGAGTTTTATAAGTAAAGAAATAAATTAAAACAAAGATTTGTTTTTATCTGCTAAATTGTAGGTATTTAAAGAAAGTATAGCATTGGTTAAAAGAATGGGATAAAGAAGAGTCTGCTGGGTTTGTCAGCTGGTACAACGGTCTGTGGTCGGACTCCCTGAGCTTATTCACCTAGCTGCACTTCTCTGCTGGTCTTCTGAGGAAGTGGAAACTCAGGCAGAGGTTTTTCTTCAGGGTTGTTGATCACAACATTGTTTATAAATTGAAAACTAGAAATATTAGAAATGCGTTTCAACAGGGAAATTGTTCAGTGATCACACACCTATATGATTGCTTATCAGACAATCATTAACTGTTTCTGAAGAATATAATTAGTATCTTGGAGTAATTATCACAATATGGTAAGTGAAAGATAATAGCATTATTTCCGTTTTAGAACAGAAAAATGCATTTGCCTAGAAGAGTAGATTAGAAAAAAGTATATCAAAATGTTTTAAATTTTAGCAATTTTGAAAATTCTTATGTTTTTCTGAATTTCCCATAATAAATATTTATAACTTTTATGAATTGGAAAAGTATTTTATAAAAAGAAAACTTGTGAAGACAGATTAGGAGGCCTGGACAGACAGGAGACCTTCGTATATTCTAGTTCAGCTCCCTAATTAGTTGTCAACCAGCAGAATCCTGAACAAGTCACTTCCCCTCCTTGTAAAGTAAGTGAGTTCAGGACTTATCAGAAATTTGCTCTAAAACATACCCAGAAGCAGAAGAGTGAGCATTCACTCCTCAGGAAGGCAAAGATGGGGAGAGATTAGGCAGGTTAGCTCACAGTCACCCCCTGAAAAAGCTTTAGTGTGCTAACATAATATAAACTTCCTCTTCTCCAAACTATACTGATGCTGGTTTTAATTGAGATATAATTATTGCACCATAAAATCCATTATTGGAGCCTGACCAGGTGGTGGCGCAGTGGATAGGGCGTTGGACTAGGATGCAGAGGACCCAGGTTCGAAATCCCAAAGTTGTGGCTTGAGCGCGGGCTCATCTGGTTTGAGCAGGGAAGGCACACCAGTTTGAGACCAAGGTTGCTAGCTTGAGCAAGGGGTCACTTGGTCTGTTGTAGTTCCCTGGGTAAGGCAATATGAGAAAGCAATCAATGAACAACTAAGGTGCTACAATGAAGAATTGATGCTTCTCATCTCTCTCCCTTTCTGTCTGTCTGTCCCTATCTGTCCCCCTCTCTGTCACACACACAAAACAATTATTGTAAAGTGTACATTTTAATGGTTTTTGATAAATTTAGAAGATTGTAGAGCCAACCAATACTGTTTGTTTGGTTTTTTTAATTTATTTATTTTTTACAGAGACAGAGAGTGAGTCAGAGAGAGGGGTAGACAGGGACAGAGAGAGATGAGAAGCATCAATCGTTAGTTTTTCATTGTGCGTTGCAACACCTTAGTTGTTCATTGATTGCTTTCTCATATGTGCCTTGACCACAGGCCTTCAGCAGACTGAGTAACCCCTTGCTGGAGCCAGCAACCTTGGGTTCAAGCTGGCGGGCTTCTGCTCAAACCAAATGAGTCCGCGCTCAAGCTGGCGACCTTGGGGTCTCGAACCTGGGTCCTCTGCATCCCAGTCTGACGCTCTATCCACTGCGCCACCGCCTGGTCAGGCCCAATACTGGTTTTTAATACACAGATATTTGCCACGGCAAGATGGGTTTTCCAAGAAAATACTCTTGCACCTTTGCATAACCTTGGAAGCATTATCAGGTACTTTCCCAGGAGGATTTTACCACTTGGTGAGATGCCCAGGACTAGTGATTTTCTAGCTATTTTTAACAAATTGCATTTTCAATGCATTTTGCCTGTCATTCCCTTAAAAACAACTTAACTGGTTGAGTTGTTATTAATAGTCCTGGTTACTACTAACTTACCCATCTCTATTCAGTTTCCATCCACAGTTGGTGAGACTAAATTTAGTTAATATCTATTCTACTTTTAAAAACTGTCTACTACTTTCTGCCAGACGCTTTTGGGGATTAAAACGTAAGTATCCCCGGCCCTGGCCAGTTGGCTCAGTGGTAGAGTATCAGCTTGGTGTGTGGAAGTCCTGGGTTCAATTCCTGGCCAGGGCATACAGGAGAAACACCCATCTGCTTCTCCACCCTTCTCTCTCTCCTTTCTCTCTATCTCTTCCCTTTCTGCAGCCAAGGCTCCATTAGAGCAAAGTTGTCCTGGGCACTGAGGATGACTTCATGGCCTCTGCCTCAGGTGCTAGAATGGCTCTGGTTGCAACGGAGTAATGCCCCAGATGAGCAGAGCATCGCCCCCAGTGGGCTTGCTGTGTGGATCTCAGTTAGGCGCATGTGGGAGTCTGTCTCTCTGCCTCCCCGCTTCTCACTTAAGAAAAATACAAAAAAAAAATAATAATAAGGTTAATATCCCCAACTATCACCCTCAAAGGACAGTCTTTAAAGAAGAGGAAGTTATGGTGTCTTTTGTATTAGAGCCACTCAGTTTGAGGATCAGGTTTCCAGTTTGAGTGTGAGAAAATATGCAGAAGGCAGAATATTATATAGTGTGTAGCCTGAAACGTGGGGAGCACATGGATTGGATTTTGACTCAGTGTTGTTAAATCAGTTTCATCTCAGTGCTATTAATTTTTTGTAGGTATGGGCTAATGATGTGCTTGTGGGTTGAAAATTCCTCACTGAAAATTCTGGTTCTACTATATCCAAGCTTATGTGGATATAGCCCAAGTTCAGCTTTGGTGGTGCTGAGATTCCACGTTTTAGACTCGTGGCCTAAACTAGTGGGCCTTAAAAGTACAGTTACTTGCGTTGTAATTGAGCTCTATGAGACTTGGGTTTGTTCTTTGCTGTTCTTATCTGGGTGCTGGCCAATCCAGAGTGCAGGGCAGAGCCATTTGGCTGGAGCCTTCACATTAATTAAAGGCTTTAGATATGGACTTCTGATGGTTTGACAATATCTCCAAATACAGTCATCAGAGGCACTGGCAGGATGAAACAAGTATATTCATTGTACAGCTTTAAATACTACCATTTTTATAATTCCTTTTTGGTGTTTCTTCTTTTTCTTGGAAGCTTATAAAAAGTAGCAGTGGTGTGAGTCTCTCTGGGCCCATAAGATGATAAAGAGAATGGACCATGAGGACCCTTGAAATCCCTGACAGTGCAGTGATCGGTAATTGCTTTCCAGGGCCCTTGAACGGAAGTTGGGGACACCAGCATTCTTCAGAACAACGACAGTAGTAACTGACACGTTTGGAGGCACTGAGCAATTCTACACAGATTGTGTTTCACTGCTCTGTTGGTAAAAGTGTGGTCCAAGAATCCAAGTTAAGTGGGAGGGAAGGTATCAAAGAGTCCATGGTAGCTTTCAACAGTAAATAACAATTCATTGTCAATTAAGAAGTCAATATATTACTGAATTTAAAACTGCCATTCTTATCGCACTAGGATGTGGAATAAGAGAAACTGTTCTATCTTTAGAGCTTAATTGGACAGAACTATTGACAGATTATAATAGTTGTGCAAATAGGCGGAATAATCAGTGTAAACTCCAGAGATGCTTAGTATGAGCAGGATACATGGAACAAGTATGGATTTGTGGCTGAAGTAGTATGTGGAAATCCTCTTGTGTTGAAAAGATTTTGGCAAAAACTAAAATGGAAGCATCAGATTGTGTGTGTGAGTGTGCATGTCTAGTATGCTGTATTCTAACAGCTTACAAAGTGGTGCGCTCCACAGTAGGATATTAAATTCACATGTGATGTTTGTTCTGATGGAAGGACATGTGAAATGAATTGGGAATTGCTGTCTGTGCTTTATCTTCATCCAATGGGTAGGGAAGGAAAAAAATTAAGTATCCCTCAAAACCAATTATGCATGCCGGATGAAGAGGCTTTTTTAATAGCATGATTCTGACACAGTCTCATTTCTGGGTGTTTTGTTTTTGTTTTTTTTTGTATTTTTCTGAAGCTAGAAACGGGGAGAGACAGTCAGACAGACTCCCGCATGCACCCGACCAGGATCCACCTGGCACGCCCACCAGGGGGCGACACTCTGCCCACCAGGGGGCAATGCTCTGCCCCTCCGGGGCGTCGCTCTGCCGTGACCAGAGCCACTCTAGCACCTGGGGCAGAGGCCAAGGAGCCATCCCCAGCACCCAGGCCATCTTTGCTCCAATGGAGCCTCGGCTGCGGGAGGGGAAGAGAGAGATAGAGAGGAAGGAGAGGGGGAGGGGTGGAGAAGCAGATGGGCGCTTCTCCTGTGTGCCCTGGCCAGGAATCAAACACGGGACTTCTGCACGCCAGGCCGACGCTCTACCACTGAGCCAACCGGCCAGGGCTCATTTCTGGGTGTTTTGATTAGCTGGAATAAGAAAAGGCAGAGTACTTGCCCAAAGGTACAAATGACTTTTCTGGGGAATATTTTCAGTCACGTATACAGAGATTACTAAAGGAGAAAATCGGTTTTATGGGATTCACACCCTGGTCTGTTTTGATATCTTTATTAACATTATTAATTTGGTGGGAGACATAGTCAAAATATCAAGGAATGAGACACCCCTGCCCGCAGTGTGCGCGCGCACACACACACTTTTATATCATGGCTCCTCGCTAGGTTTTATTTTATGTATCTTTGGAAACAGTACATTTCTATTTCTTTAGATAGGTCAAGAGTTATTTGTGCCCTGTACTGTGAAAAGAGATTAGCCATCACTGCCTTGACAAAGCAGCCCACGGGCAAGAGTCTGCTTTCTTTCATTCAGAGTGAAATAATTGTGACGTCTCTCATTATACTTTCATGTGGCCTTAGAAAATAACATCATTTTATATAATTGGGGAATAGCTGTTTTTTTTTTTATAGTACCAAATATGTTTTTCATACTAATCCTGAATAGATTGTTGAAATGTCCATTTCCAACCCCTGAGAATCTTGTATAACTACAAAAATAGGAGAAGTACATGCTCTTTGCATTATACATTTGCTAAGAACAGGCCATTTGTTTCCATGATAGAAGTCTCTATGGAACAAAGAAGCTGAGTTTTTTGCTTGGTTTGTGGTTTAGTTCGTATACTTTCGTTTGGGTCCAATCCAGTATTATAGCAGAATACTATTTTAGTAGACTAGTTTTATCATTCTGCCTACAACATTTGCATCACACAGATTTTTCTCCTAAATGAAGCTTTGGTTTCACTTTGAATTTGCTACGTGATATAATGAAATTATAGTTTGAACATAAAGTTCTTGACTGAACTTTACCTGGGAGGGATAGCCAGTCAATTGGAAGATAGCACTGAGATTCAAAATGGGTCTCCATTAGTAAAGTAGTATTCAGAAATTCAAAATTAGGCTAAATGGATAAAAGTAGGGTATAGTCAAAGCCAGGCTAAGACATTTTTGACTGTGGGCAGTAGCAATTAATTACCCTGTATTTGTGGCAGCTGTGAACAGGTGGCCCTTGAACAACTTGGGTACTTAGGGTGCTGACCTTCCACACAGATTTACAGCTTCCCTTCTTCATACGTCAACCCCAACCACTGAGTTGACCTTTGAACAATGGGGGCTTGAACTGCTCCATTATAAGTGAACCCGCACAGTTCAAACCCATGTTGTTCAGGGGTCAACTGTTGTGACAAACTCAAACTATGCAGCTGAATGCTAGTCTTGAGCATCATGCTGGCCGCTGCCAGTTAGGTCATCCCAGCCACGATGTCTCACCTCTCCAGGGCCTTTTCCTTTGTATGGAATGAGGACGAACGCATCTACCTCACAGATTTTTGAGAGGATAGAATGACTATTTCAAAGTGCCTGGCAAAGCATAAGGGATTGAACACAAATTTCTTTCAGTTTCTTATACAAGGGAGGGTATATTCAGGAAGTGGAAACCACTGTTTCCCCTGCCTATACAGGAGATTGGACTTAGACAGGGGTGGGAGAACACAGGTGGAGGGGTGCACATGGGTGTTCTGGGGGGCAGGTCTGGGTTTATTGTACGTTGCGGGAGAGTCAGGAGCCTGGATTCTGGTTTGGGCTCTATCATTTCATCATGATATAGCCTTCAGAGGAGTGGTAAGAGTGTGAGTTAGTGACTAGAAGCACTTTATAAACTACAGAGCACCTTATCAACAAGATTTATCAAGGAAGGGCAGAGGAAGAAGAGTGTACCCTCCACTGCCTTGCCTTCTCACTCCTTCATCTTATACACTGCTCCGTCTTTCCTTTGGTATTGTAATAGGCAGGGTTGAGCGGAAAACATGGCATACTCCAGCTGGGTGACCGAGGAGAGTTTTATACAGGGACTGTTTACAAAGATGTGGGCCAGGTATAGGTAGCAAGTGAGGGCTGGCGCAGTAACCAGAGCCCCACAGCAGCTGAGCAAGGGCAGGGTGTCATACAGGAACCCGAGTGGATCACTCAGCTGGACTGTGGCCTCTTGAAGGGGACACAGCTTATCTGTGGTGTTCTTACAGGGAGGGAGCTGGAAGAATAAATGCCCCCTGTCCATTCTCCTGCTCTCTCTAGTCCCCTCCTGGTGTCTCCCAATCCCATGGACTAAATCCAAATGGAAGGTCTGACCTGTGGTGGCGCAGTGGATAAAGTATCGACCTGGAATGCTGAGATCGCTGGTTTGAAACCCCGGGCTTGCCCAGTCAAGGCACATATGGGAGTTGATGTTTCCTGCTCCTCCCCCCTTTCTCTCTCTCTCTCTCTCTAATCATTAGAGTCTAATGAATAAATTAAATCTTTTTTAAAAACCCAAGTCGAAGACTCAGGATGAGAGAGCTGTTATGTAATCCTTGCTTGTCAGCCTCCTGGGGCATCAAGCAAGATGAGAAAATGGATAGGGGAACTCTGGATGTGTCTGGGGCAACAGGAAATTATCTTACTTTGGAGTTGGTTTTTGGATTTCTTTTTCTTAACTCTTAATTCCTTCCCATTCATTTACCGATCCCACATGGTCAGAAGTCTGCATTAGTGTTATGCTTAGTGATTAGGTTCAAAGAATTGCCAAAGTGTAGACTGCTCTTGCACGGCTTAAGTGAAACGCTAGCCAGTGTATGATAGTTTATACTTCATCTTGTACTTGCTTTTTTTTTTTTTTTTTGTAGTTGTTGTTTTATTTTGGGGGGGTGAGTACAGAAGCTTGTTGGGTAGCTAGGAGAAGGAGGCCCTGTTGCCTGAGTCCTTTTCTTCTTGTACCATTAAACTCACACGTTAAGATCTCTTCTTATTGTGTAGCTCTCAGCAAGCTTCTGCAGTAGGGATAATACACAAAGAAGCAATCTAGATTTTTTTAAAAAATACTTTGTATTATTTAGGAAAATAAAGGTACTAGTTTCTTTCTGTAAGTTGTTGATTGATAATGAGAAACAATTTTTTAAAAATTTATTTTTTTTTGTTTATTCAGTGAGAGGAGGGGAGGCAGAGACAGATTCCAACATGTACCCCAACCGGGATCCACCTGGCAAGCCCACTAGGGGACAATGGTCTACCCATCTGGAGTGTTCCTCCATTGTTCAGCAACCAAGCTCTTTTTAGCATCTGAGGGGGAGCCCATGGAGCCATCCTCAGTGCCCAGGGCCAACTCGCTCCAATTGAGCCATGGCTGCAGGAGGAGAAGAGAGAGAGAGATAGAAAGCAAGAATTGAGGGCTGGAGAAGTAGATAGGCAATTATCCCATGTGTCCTGACCAGGAATTGAACCTAGAACATCTATACACTGGGCTGATGCTCTACCACTGAGCCAACCTGCCAGGGCTGAAAAACAATTTCATATCTTTGTTTCTATTAGAAGTGCTCCTTTTTAGATACTTTTTTCTTAACCAGTATTCACGGTTGAGATTTCCACTTAGCCAAATAACCTCACTAGATATCAATATAGTTGCTATGCAGAAAGATCTTCATTTTTATTTGGATACTGTACTCCCTGTATACCCCATTTTAAAATAAGAGACAGTATCTAGAAACTTTTAGGCATTTTTCTCTTATCACTGTCTGACTAGCATTTGTGTAAATGCATTGTCATTTCCAAATCCAAATCCTGGCTAAACAACCCCGCCTCCTGGAAGCGGTTCAGATATTTCTCAGGGAAGAAAGCTTTTTCAAGTGTTTATTCAAAAGATGGTGTTTTCATTGTGTTTCTTAGAAGATAGATGGTTACAAAGCACTATCAAAATTCATGCTGAGTGGCTTCCCAAGGAGTGACAGGTTTTTGTTTTTTTTATTCACCTATGCCTCTGATATGGACTCTCATTCTCTGATTTGCCAAGTGTTCACTGTAGGGGGCATGTCCACCTCTGGTGATGCCGCTCTGTTCTCCTCTGAGCAGGCTGTTGGGGGATGTCACGTCCAAGCTGCTGTTTCTATTTTAAGGGGGAAACTGTGGGACGGTATCATGGTCTGATGAGCTCCTGTTATCCATCTTTCAGGGACAGGAGAGAGTGGCAAGAGTACGTTTATCAAGCAGATGAGAATCATCCACGGGTCGGGATACTCGGATGAAGACAAAAGGGGCTTCACCAAACTGGTGTATCAGAACATCTTCACGGCCATGCAGGCTATGATCAGAGCCATGGACACGCTCAAGATCCCCTACAAGTATGAGCACAATAAGGTAGGCATGGCTGCTCACGGAACCCCTGGCCACACCGTCCGCAGCGCGCGTCTGGGATGCCTAGTGGGTTTTTGAAATGTTTGTTTTTCATCTCATCCTACATGAGACTTTTAATGGCTCAATAAATTGTTTTTAAATGTTTATTCTCAGATCTTTAAAGTTATAGCTATAAAAATTGGAGTTGTGTTCTTAGCGATATCAACAAGAGACATATTTGGATGTTCAACGATAACTATGTGTGGGTTTACAGTTGAGGGGCACACATTTCATTGGGAAGACAGTTTGTAAGTTCAAGACAATTGACCAAAGCAAGGAAATTCAGAGAAGAGACCTTGCCTCAGCCTCCCACTCTTCGTGCTTCCTTGAAAAAAAAAAAAAAAAAGAATGAAAATAGCTTAAGACCATTCTGTCTGGTTTAATTTTGGATTTTGTGACTTCCTTTCAGTAGTACCACAGGCTTAATTTTACTTCAAAATGGGCCCATCTGTCACTTGCAATAACCTTTCAAACACGTCTCTCTGCAGTTGTGTTAAAGTCACGGACACTTCTAAAATCATTCGACAAAAGGGAATTTTCAGCATTTTAGAAAATAAGCCAACTTTTCCAATATCCAGCATTATCTCTTAGTTGAAATAGAAAGCTAGGTTTATATTTAGGTGACAACAAATGCTATAATTGCTCATCCTCCAACGACTGGAATAACCAACCCCAAACAAGGCCCGTGCGTGTGACGGTGGCTTCGGGCTTGAGGGACGCTGCAGTTGGCCCACAGGAAGCTCCGCAGCGCCTGCGTTGACACCAGGGAGTGATGTCTGTGCAGAGGCCCCCGCCCTAAGGGAAGGGAATCTGTTTGGAATTTGTAGAAATGTCTTTATATTCTGTTTTTTTTCCTTTTTGTAAATCAGTACTTCCACTGATGAACACAGCCTTGTTCCTTAGGGCTTATAGGTGCTGATCTTTTAGAAAGCTGGTAAAATCTCTATTGTTTTTGACAAAATACTATATTTGCACCTACAGTTATTTTAGGGTCTTTAATCAGAACTTCCATTCCTCCAGAATTTCTGATAATCTACTTGAGGATATTTCCACATTCTAGAATCAGTGGTAAGGGAATAGCAAGCAGTTGGCATGCCCTGTGAGACTCATAAGCTGAGATTTAATGCATAAAAATGAATTATAGGTAAAATAAATGAATTCTGGGTACCTTCACTTATGTTACCATCTAGAAGTTTCTAACTATAGAAATCATATTAAAATCAGGCATTTCTGTTTCTTGAACGACACCTTGAAATTAACTGGCTGTTTCTTATCAGATGCTCCTCATACTTACTTAGTTTTTTGATGGCAACAAGAGTGTTTCTCTGCAGATTACTGAGAGACCCTCCACAAATAACCCTTCCTGCTTCTGTTCTCAAGAGTGAAAAGACCTGGGTAGATTTGTGAGCCAGGGACTATGACACCTGAACCAGGTGACACTGCCTGGATATCCAGTGTGAATTTAAAAGGATAGTGGTCCCCGTGCCCTGCAACAAATCTTGTGTAAGGAATTTCTGAAATAGGCAACATGCTTGTTTTGTTGCAGTTGTAAGACAGTTCTTTAGAAGAAAAATTTTTGTTAATGCCAGTGACTTTTCCAAACAACAATTGGTGGAAAATATGATGACCTGATGAATTTTGGCCAAGTTGGAAAATGTGTGGTATGATTGACATACATTTGTGTGACTACAGACACGTTGCCAGTTTACATCTTACAATAGTCTTCCTAAGTTATACTCCCTCCCCCCCATCATCTTTTTTGGATGCTCCAGAAGAATCCTTCAGAACCTTACCTTAATGTTAGATTTCCATATGAAGATCATTTATCGTAGTCGTATAGATGTAGAAAATGGAGTGGAGTTTATGCTTATTCATAAAATACATGGAAGAATACTTAACAGTGTGTTATTTAAGCCCTTTGTATCAATTCTAATTAAGTAGACTTTTCTGTTGAATACCATTCAGTTGGAAATCAACATCATAACAATCTATTAATACATTTTTCTCAAATATCATAATTATCCCATGAAATTTTCCCATGTCTCTTAGTTACATAACACACTTCCTAAAAAAGTGACATTCGTGTGTGCTGACCTCGGAATTAAACATTCTTTAATATGTTTAATTCCCATTAAGTCAGAATATAAATTACATTTGTTCCGTTTTTTCAACATCTATATTCTAATGCGTCACACTCTCCTTGCTTCGCCCATTAACTTCCCGAGCTCTGCCCACTTCTTGACTTTATTAATGCTTGTTAAGGAATTATGTCTTCTCCTTCCTGTTCCACCCAACTGCAGCTTTCTCCTAGAGTTCTTCTCTACTCTCCCCTGTAGTACTAAGTAATCCCACCTTCCTTTAGCAGAACCTCTAGTGGAGTATACATAATTGTCCAGCTTGTGTTAATTATAACAGATTTTGTATTGATCTGATTTTCTGACTAGACTCTCCTAAGCTGCTTGAAAGTAAATGTTAATGTCAGTTCCATCTTGGTATCCTTCATTGTCCTTGGCATTGTGTCTAGTACATAGTAGAGGCTCAAAAAATTTCTTGTTTTATGAATAGGTAAGTCATTTGTAAGCCTAAATAATTAGAAGTCTTCTCTTTTTGACTCCTAAGTGGTTGAAAAGATTATTTAAATCAACAAATAGCTGTAAAAAATGTTTGTCTATATAAAATAAATGCAGTGTGCTGTCAGGGATGCAGAAAAATTTAATTAGAGTTAGGCAGAAATGTATAATTCAGAGAGAAGCCGGGGAAGAGCTAAGGGAGGGCGCACCTGGCAGGAGGAAGGGTGAAAGGGAATGTTCAGAAAGAGGAATGTACGTGCAGTGTATAAAGGGGCCGGTTTACTTGGAGCAGACTTCTCCTGGAGGAGAACTGGAAAATAAGAACCAAAATACAGTGTAGCATGTGCATGTGAAAGGTTTCAAATCCAGGCTAAGAAAGCTGAGTTTTATTTTCTTGTGTTTATGACATTTATTTAATAATAATATTTTATATTTTGGTTAGAATTTTCTACAGAAGTTTTTGGTTATAATATACTTTATATTTTGTAAATAGTTTAAGGGACTTAGTGTACATTTTATTAGCAATTAATGGAAAGCAGTGCATTGTGATTTATATTATTTTGTGACACTAAACAAATAAAATGATTATTTTGTTTTTTTAAATGTTTCTTTGTACAGCCTGCCACATTGGCCATAATCTATGGTAATAGCATAAATAAAAACAAAGACTTCCCAATATTACCCAGCCTAACTTTATACTTGCTTCTGAGTTTCATATTTTATAAGGTATGGTATAACTTACGATTGATATAGTCTGTTCTAAACTGGAAAACTACTCACAGTTTTGTTTGCTGTGAAAATGGTTCCAGCTTGGAACACCACACCAGAATGTTGGAATTTCTTTTGCTCCTGTGTGTTCTGCATTGAATCAAGAGTCCCTCTGGTTGGCTGGGGGCTGGCTGGTGCACTTGCATTGGTCCAGACCACAATCACTGCCCTATGGCATGTGATGGCATGGCATCATATGACTTTTTGTAGGCCTCACTCAGTGTTCCAGAGATCACCAGTTCAGGAGTGGCTTGTAATAAATTCCAAAATTTTACTGAATAAAGATTTGTTTTTCCCCAAGAGTGTATCTACTATCCTATACTTGATCTGCCTGGCATGTGGAAGTCCCCAGTTCAATTCCCGGCCAGGGCACACAGGAGAAGCGCCCATCTGCTTCTCCACCCCTCCCCCTCTCCTTTCTCTCTCTATCTCTCTCTTCCCCTCCCTCAGCCAAGGCTCCACTGGAGCAAAGGATGACTCCATGGCCTCCGTCTCAGGTGCTAGAATGGCTCCGATTGCAGTGGGTTAACGCCCCAGATGGGCCGAGCATCACCCCCTGGTGGGCATGCCTGGTGGATCCCAGTCGAGTGCATGTGGGAGTCTATCTGTGTCTGTCTGCCTACTCCCCACCCCCTGCTTCTCACTTCGGAAAAATTCAAAAAAACAAAAAAAAGAGATGAACAGTTTCTGTGCTTAATACTTATGGAAGTAGCTAATAAGGTTCTGACCTCCCCCCCCTCTTTTAAAGATTTTATTTATTGATTTTAGAGAGGGGGGAGAGAGAGAAATAGGGACGGAGGAGGAGTGGGAAGCATCAAATCATAGCTCTCGTATGTGCTTTGACTGGGCAAGCCTGGGGTTTCGAACTGGTGACCTCAGCATTCCAGGTCAACACTCTATCCATTGTGCCACCACAGGTCAGGCTGACCCCTGATTTTTATGTACTTACTGTCTATTCCTGGCAATTAGCATTCTTTTTGCATTGGCTGCTGTTTTCCACATGCATGTGCCTTATTTTCTTGGTCAGATTGCAAATTACCTTAGAGTAAGCAAGCTTCTGGTTTTATAATTCGCTGTCTCCTCCACAACATGCCATAAATGTTGTAGGAGCTTTTATTCATTGAGCAGATTATTTGAGATACAGATCCTGGTATCCCTTAATCATTGCTTCATAATTTCTGTGAACTGTTCACACAAGGAATTCTTTTGGCCATTTCAAAGATTTGACAGGCCTCAGGAAGGCCTTTGCCAGTCCCAGGTGGAGAATCCGATGCAGAGCTTCTTCAAGAAGGGAGCTCAAGATGGTTACTGAATAGAATGCAGCTGCAAGCCAAAGTTGGGTGGACAACGTCACCTCTTTTGTTCTAGTTTCTACTTTTAGACTGTTAGTCCTGATAACTGCGGCTCATTTAGCACCTAGGCTGCAGCTGCCTTTGACTACCTAACCAGGAATGTGCAGGCCTGATAGTTTCTTTTTTCTCGTGGTTGCAAAATCCAGGAGGACATGTTGCTACAGTACCTGTTGTCCTCTGGGAAAGTTATTTATTTATTTGAGGAGAAGAGAGAAAGAGAGAGAGAAACATCAATTTGTTCCACTTGTTTATGCATTCACTGGTTGATTGTTGTTTGTGCCCTGACCAGGGATTGATCACCACACTCTGATCAACGGAGCTACCCTGCCAGGGCCTTTTCTGTGAACTCTTCTAAGAAAGGACTTGTCACAGGGAAAGTACCTCATTAAACACATTTACAGCTTTCTGAATTTTCTGTACTTCCTGAGAAATCCCAGATCGCACAAGCCATTTTTTCAGAATAAAAATGTCGACAAGAACATGTCAGTTTATTGCTGGTTTTTATCAGATGAACAAAAAAAATTATCACTTCTTTTGTCACCATAAGGGAATTTTCTTAGTTTACAAAATGCTACGAGCCTGATTTTATTTTAGTATTTCTCACCTGTATGATAAGCACTTAATAAAAGCAGAAATTAATCAGTATGCATTTTAATCAGTTTCTCAGGAGAGTTGTAGCAATCAAGGTTCTGTGCTGGCAAGCAGCCGTAACCAACACTGGTTAACCTAAGGAGACAGAGAACTTGGGGGCCGCTGAGGTTACTGGGAATTGAGGAGAAACTGAAGGACTAGCTCTTGGAAACCAGGGCAGGAACTCATCTGAGGAACTCATCTGTGAGACGGATGAACTCTGACCGTTTTCAGTCTTTCTCACTCCACTCAGGATTCACATTCCTGGGAAAACCTGCCTGGTTGGTCTAGCCTGGATTCTGGGCGCGCTCACTGGACAAGGCTGAGCAATCTGATTGACAGTTCCCGAGGGAAATGTGCATACAATTGGTAGAAGAAGGGGAATGGTACTGGCACATATCACAATTATCCACTGCAAAATCACAGTCAGTTTAGAAAATAAATTGGTACGTGGGTTCTCTGTCGAAGCAAACCCTTCAGTTTTGCTCAGCTTTTGCGAAGCCTGTCCAAAGTACGACTGCTTCTTCTATGCTTGTTCAGGTGGGGAGCAGGAGGGGGTTGAGGCCTTGGCGATTTAGCAACAGTTCCATACGAAGCAGCTGAGTTTGAGCCCAAGCATAGCGAAGCTGAGTTATGTTGGGATTGTCACATCTCCCTATACCTGAATTTCTTTACTCTCTCAGCCTGAACTTCCTCATGTGTAAAATGGGACAGATAAGAATAGCATTGTTTCAAGTGATAAATAGATAATGTGTATGACATTTTTTTACAGATGATTAAGAAAGTTTGGAAGTTATTATAAGGTGAATTGTCATCATGGAGAAAAGGAATAGTACTGATCTTCCATTTTTATTAAGAATAAAACAAATAATTTAAATGGCATGACCAGATTTAGGAGGTTTCTAAGGAAGACTTTCCTCGTAGTGACAGTCATTGAAATGGGATACCAAGGGAGGTAGAGCAATCTCCTTAGCTGGTCGTGTTCAAAAATAGAATGTATTTTTAACATGTGAAATTCTTTAAAGAAATTTTGCTAAAATAAGATAAAAATGATAGGCAACCTCTGGAATCTTTCCCAACACTACTTCTACGTGCTGATTCTTTGGTTCCTTAACTCTAACAGAGATGAAGCTGTTGTTAAAGTGATTGCATTATAATATAAAGCTCCTACCTTTTTTGAACCTTGTCCATTCCAGAGTACTTATAAAATTTTTTTTTCAAAAGACAATAAACAGATTTATTTTGAAAATAGTCTCTACCCAATGGGAGATTTTTCTTTCTTTGTATCTAAATCCCATAAATGATATTAGCAATATTTAGATAACTATTTAGTTTATTAAAAAAAGCAATGTTTAAAGTTCAAAATCAGATGTAGAATGGTGATTATGAGGGAGAAAGGGGGGTCAGGGGAGGTAGGAGAGGGTAAAGTGGAATAAATGCTGCTGGAAGGAGACTTGACTGGGGCAGTAAACACACAATACACCATACAGGTGATGTGTTACAGAATTGTGCCCCTGAAACCTATATAATTTTATTAAAGTGTCACCCTAATCAATTCAATAAAAAAAAAAAAATCAGATGCAGGTTTTGTGGGTATTGTTAGTGGTAGTTATTTTAATTGGATTGTTGGCTACTGGCCACCAAAGACAGCCTGCACTTTTTCACAGGGAAACTTTCTACTCCTGATTCTATAATGTTTTGATGGATTTTTCCCCCCTAATAAATAGTCTAAAGAAATCTAGAGACTTTTAATAACTGACTTGTTCTGTCAGTCACCTTTTTTGCTGAGATGGTTTACCACTTTCTCTTTCCTCTGAGGACTTAAGTCTTTTTTTAAATTTTTACAGAGACAGAGACAGAGAGAGAGAGATAGGGATAGACAGACAGGAAGGGCGAGAGATGAGAAACATCAATTCTTTGTTGCGGTTCCTTAGTTGTTCATTGATTGTTTTCTCATATGTGCCTTGACTGTGGGCCTTCAGCAGACTGAGTAACCCCTTGCTCGAGCCAGCGGCCTTGGGTCCAAGCTGGTGAGCTTTGCTCAAACCAGATGAGCCTGCGCTCAAGCTGGCAACCTTGTTCTTTTTTTTTTTTTTTTCTTTTTTCTGAAGCTGGAAACGGGGAGAGACAGTCAGACAGACTCCCCCATGCGCCCGACCGGGATCCACCCGGCACGCCCACCAGGGTTGATGCTCTGCCCACCAGGGGGCGCAGAGGCCAAGGAGCCATCCCCAGCGCCCGGGCCATCTTTGCTCCAATGGAGCCTTGGCTGCGGGAGGGGAAGAGAGAGACAGAGAGGAAGGAGGGGGGGGTGGAGAAGCAAGTGGACGCTTCTCCTGTGTGCCCTGGCCGGGAATCGAACCCAGGTCTCCCGCACGCCAGGCCGACGCTCTACCACTGAGCCAACCGGCCAGGGCCAACCTCGAAGTCTTGAACCTGTGTCCTGTGCATCCCAGTCCGACGCTCTATCCACTGCACCACCACCTGGTCAGGCTGCTCTGAGGACTTATTGGGAACTGAATCACTGCTGATTCCCTAGTACCTATATCAACTTTCAAAGTCCCTGTGCATACTTTCCTTTCTCTCTTAATATCTTTCAAATACTTCCTAGTCACATTATCTTCTCCTCATTCCTCTGTGTTCCATTACAAGTTTTTAGTCATTGTATAACCATTACAGCCATGTTAAAATAGACAGTGAATATGAGATTTTGTTAATCCCTTTTTCTTGGCTAAAATTAATCTATAATCCTAAGCATGCTATTATTTATCCAGAATAAGCACCTTGAGTTTAGTTTCATCAGAGGAAACTGAAGCAAAGGAAGACTTCAGAAATAAACTAAGGCTGTGTTCTTTTACCTCTTTTTGGTGGGGGATAATTTTTATATACAGGAAAGTACACACATCATCAGGATTGAGTCCATGTATTTTACCATTGCAACCACATTTGCATCTAGAGCCATTGATGTGAATTAACACGACCAGATGTTCAGAAGCCACCTCTTGCTTCCCTTCCAATCAGTACTTCCAACCCCATCCTGACTTCTAATAGATCAGTTTTGTTGTTTTTTGAACTTAGTTTGAATGGAAGCATGCAGTACGTATTCCTTTGTATCTGGTTTGTTTTACTGAACATTACATTTGTGGACTTCACCCTTGTTGTTGCTTGTCTTTGTAATGCATTTATTCCTATTGTTCTGTAATAGCCGTGTCCCCTGGAACTTTATGAAAATGTTTTATGTTTGTGCTATGCAATACAGTAGCCATTTGGCCATTAAGCCTATGAAATGTGGCCAGGGTGACTGAACAACTGAGTTTTTACTTTTATTTAATCTTCTAAATTTATGGATGACTTATGATTACTGTATTGGATAGCACAGTTGTATAATATTCCATTTTATGAATATGCTATAGTTTGTTTATTTGTGCTATTGTTAATATAAATTTGGGTGTTTCTGGCTATTACAAATAATGTCAATATGAACATTCTTGTTCCTGTCTTTTTGTGAACATAAGCATACATTACTTTAGGGCAATGATTCTCAAAGTGTGTGCCAGGGCACACTGGTGCACCGTAGAAGATTTCCAGGTGTGCCCTATGGTATTCCAGAGAAATATGTGCCTGTTGGGGACCAAAAAAACCAACAGGGCTTTTGGAATTTAGATTTTTGGGGGACAGAGGTGTGGGCAATTGGCTATAAGCTAACAGTCTGCCCAACGCCCCACCTCACTTGTCTGATTAGGTTGCAAAAGGCTGTTAAGCTGTGGTGCTGGATTGTTTACACTACCCCCCATGTTCCCCAGAAAGACTGGAGGCAAGTTTCTTCTATCTTTTGTTTGGTGTAAAGTTAAGATGATATGTATGGTGGGGTTTTTCTGCACTCAACACAATTAGAGTAAAAAGAGAGGAATTCTTCAATGTATTGATGAGGAAATGAGAGTTTGCCTTTCAAATATATGCCCAAAGATTGAAGAAATCACTAGGACACACCAGGCTCATGTTTCTCATAAACACAAGAATGAACCTGCCTAATTTACTAAATCTTACTAAGAATGTATTTATATATATATATATATATATATATATATATATAAAACTGTCATTTTTAAATTTTTAAATCTTTTTTATGAATTTTGAAATGCATACTCAAAAAATGTATCATAAAAATGTTTTTTAATGTTAGAATAAATTTAATTTTGTTGTATTTATTTTGTTTAGTTACCATAAAAGCACACTTGGACTTACTATTTTTTCTTTAATATTTGACTTTATTATAACATACTTCTCAGAAATTTGTATATAGTGTGCCCACAATTATTTGTAGGATTTTAAATGCACCCCGACTTCAAAAAGTTCGAGAACCACTGTTTTAGGGTCTGTATCTAGGATTAGGAATTGCTGATTCAGTTTCAATACATACAGGCTACCAATGAATTTTCCAGGATGATTGTACTAATTTACATTCCTACCATCTATAACATGAGCGTTCTAGTTGCCATTATCCTTAACGATACTTAGTATTATTAATCTTTTTATTTTAGCTATTCTAGTGGCTGGATTGTGGTAATTACGTTTTTGTTTTAATTTACATTTATGTGATAAGTAAGCATGATGAGCACCCTTTCATATGTTTAATGGCCATTTGCTTATCCTTTATAAAATAATTTTTACCTTTTTAAAATTGAGTTTTCTGATTTCTTTTTGTAGGAGTTTTTATACAGGATATGAGTCTCTGTAGAGTAAATATATTGCACATATTTTGTCTGTCTTGATATTAATTTTCGTCTTAGTTCTTTTATTGAAATTCTTAATTGTAATAATTCCAGTTTATGAGTTGTTCCCCTTCTGATTATTGCTTTTTGTATCTTTTTATAGTAATCTTTGTCTACTTTAAGATCATGCAGATAATCTGCTATCTTATCTTCTAAACTCTGTTGTTTTGCTTTTACATTTATATCTAAAATCCATTTCATATGAATTGTAGAGTATGGTGTGAGGGGATCCACCCTTTTTCTTCCAATATGGGTATTTAATTAACCCAGCTCATTTGTCAGAAAGACCATCCTTTACCCAGTGCAACATAGTGTCTATCACCTTTGTTACAAATCAAGTAAATATGTATGTGTGAATTTGTTTCTTAACTTTCTATTCTCATCGGTTGGTCTATTTTGCATACCTTTATGTCATCACTACATTTTATTTATGACTAAGCTTTGCAATGTATTTTATATTGTACAGTATAAGACATTGAGCTTTGGTTATTTCCAAGATTTCTTCAAGATTGTACAAGAACTAAATGTATTCACTTTAAATTAAAGGTACCTTTAAGGAAGAACATTTTTTCACTAATGAGTAGATTTGCTAGGTTGAATCCAAATAATAGAATTTTTCTTTATAATGCAAACATCTTTTCTTCCTTGGGCCCTAGTTTATTTCTTTATTCAGTCTATGTTGGCTGTCTAGCTCAGTACACGGATTTTTGCTTTTCCCTAGATTAACAATATGACAATTTTATTAGCAATTGCTTCATTTACAAAGGGTGGTGGAGCTGCTGTGTGGCTTTGTCACTGTTCAGTGGGTTCATGTTCTTTCCCACCTGAGCACTTCCTCGAACAGGAATGGAAGGTGCACTGTGATTGCGAGGGGGTTCTATCAAGTTCTCTTCGCTCGGTACTTTTAGGTTAGCATTGCACTGTGACACCCAAATCTGGCTGGTTTGGCACCAGAATTCCTTCTGATTTCCTATCTTCACTGTTTATTAGAAGGCCTGAACAGGCTCACCTGGCTTTTCTTTATTTGGTTTGTGGTCCCCAACTATTATGGAAATAGACCATCTAGAGTGCCTCAGTGTGAGGGCTATAGTCAGGTAATGCAAACTAGGTTTGCCCTTTTGTTAACAGTATTTTAATCCTACTATGTAATTTTTTTATTCATTTATATCATAAGAAGATATTGGGTAGCAACCCATTTAGGTGAAGTAGGGGAATTAAGCACAGGCAGAACTATAGACATATGTATTCACACACACATATAATACATCTGTGTACTCGTGTGTGATGTGCATTAGAAATGACCTTTGGGCACTATTTATGTATGTGGGATGGAAGTGAAACTGATGGAAAACCAGCATCGTCTCCGTATTGTACATTATAATGGCCGCCTTCAGATAACGTCTCCTGAGCTTACTTCCCCAGTCTGCCTCGTAGCCCATCTCATCTGGAAGTAACTCATCTCATGTGTCTGTGTTCAGTGCAGCTTTTCCACATTGGTTTGAATTTGATGAAAGGAAGAAAATTCACACTTAAGGGCAGAGACAGGGCTTTCATTATTTAAATTATCACAATATTTGGCACATGGTTTTACTCTGTGAAACAAATGAACAAAAGTATCTCCTGTGTGCTAGTCAACATAAACCAATTTGGTTGTTTTTTAAAAAGTGCTTTAAAGAGCATAAGTGATCTGTCCAAACACTGGAGAGCACTGCTTAAGCAATTCCCCTCTAAACCTCTTTCAGCTGCTCAGACCTTGGCTGTCCAGGACCGACAGCCACCGCACAAAGTCCATGTGGCATAGTTTAACACGTTTAGTAGGAAGTGGTGAATCTGGTCATTTGGCTGTTTATAGTTAACTCTTGGCAGAGCATCACATACATACTTTCTTTCTTCTTTTAAACCAAGTAATGCATGATTTTCCCCTTAATTTTAAACCAGTATGTCTCCTTTCAATTAGAGAGGCAGAATGTATTTGTTGAAATCAAGGAAAATGAATGCCTAATGAAGTCTGAAGCAATCTGGTGAGGGTCTGAGAAAGGCTAGCACTTTTTCTTCGCATTCTTACCCCTCTAAAGAAATAATTTCAGTTCTGGGCTTTCTTTTTGCTTTTTTAGACATTTATGGTAGGGCTTGCATAATAGTTGGCAAAGCAACAGTTTTGCTTATCTGAGTCATGTGTATTAAAGCCTAAAATCTTAATTGTTTCTAAGAAACTATACTCTTATTCTCCACTGTATTGTTTTGCCCTAAATCAGTTACGCTTGCTATGTAATTATGCCTTTAAATAGTGTATTGTTAACATACCAATCTTCATAAATATATGTGCTTGTATGTAAACACAAATATCAGCAAACAAATGTATACTTTAAAAAATGACATTTTTGTGTCCTGTTATATAAGGACACCCATCTTTCAAGGGATAAAAAAAAGTATTTCAGCCTGACCTGTGGTGGTGCAGTGGATCAAGTATCAACCTGGAATGCTGAGGTCACCGGTTCCAAACCCCAGGCTTGCCCAGTCAAGGCACATAAGAGAAGCAACTACTAAGAGTTGATGCTTTCTACTCCTTCCCCTTTTCTCTCTTTCTCTCTTTTTCTCTCTCTCTCCTCTCTCTAAAATCAATAAATACAATCCTTTTTAAAAATTATTTAATTAAAAGCTGTGATTACTAATTTTGGATGATAAGTTTATAAATTTATATGTTGAACCCATTTATTTTCCTGATTTTATGTTGCTTGAAGTGAATTTGCTAAGATGATGCCTGTAAGTTGTTGCCACCACTGGTTTGTAAGGTGATTATGCAATTTTCTTACATCTTGTATAATTTGTTCAAAATGAGAAATGAGCTGGAGAAGTGGCATTACTGGCATCTATCAAGAAAGTTGGTATCATTGCTGTGATGAACAGTATTATAGTGGTTGGTAGGTTATATATATACTTCTTTTGATGTACACACATTCTCTGTGGTAAAAAGTCTGAATGGTTTTAAGTTAAAAGGAAGGCTGTGTTGACAGTAGTAGATGTTGGCATGCCTGGGAGGTGGTAAACCATCAGTGATTCTATGGGAGAAGTGCAGTTTTCAGGTGATTGTTTCTGTGCATTCTTGAAGACTATCCTAGTCTTCGTTCTCTTGACCTTTTAAAGCCACCTGCACTGTCTGTTAACAGGTTCTGCCATGGCAAAGGTGGATACGAGTGTGTAGCTATTTGGTTTTAGTACATTGCAGCCAAAAGCCTCACTAAAGTTGGATGTTAAAATACTTTGGATTCTATTATTCTTCAATTGACCTTGATCCTGTAGTCCAGGTTGTAATGAAAAATTTAGTGTTATCAATGGTGTCAGAGTTTTAGGCATTTGGGCTTTACCAACACCAAATGATACCTACTTCATATAGTTGATGTGGGCATCAATGAGAGAATATAGAGAGAATATTTTAAACTTTCAAGATGATAGCATTGGTATAGTAGGTGTCCACTAAGTGGTTGTTGTTGAATTGTTCCCAGAAAGTGCTGGGTCAGGAGAAAAGCATGGGCCTTTGGGCAGAGTGCAGAATGTATTGAGGAGAAAATGCTGATTGTTTAAAGATATTGAAGAGGCTATGACCCCAGGATGAGAAATGGGTTCCCTTTATCAGGTCAGGTACACCAGTGGTTTCCCGAAAGCATTGGCCTGGCCTCGGATAGGACCTGATAGCTGGTCCAGAATGTAAGTCATGGTGGGGAATCTAAGTGAAACGGCTCATTGGACCACATTACCACTGATAACAAGGAGCACTGATAATTCCCTGATAGTCAAGGTAACTTGTTATCTTGACTCCAGGGTATTTGCAACATAGAGGGGGCAGCCAGTCCAGTGAGGAAAAGAGAACGGGGGAGGGAATGGAAAGGGGAGAAAAATAACCTTTGCCCAGTGCTTCTGGGCCTGGTGCAATGTCAGGTATTTAATATGCTCAAAAGTATGAGATGTAGGAAGTGGTATTCTAGTTTCACAGATGAAAATGTTTAAAATGTATTTCCCAAATCACTCAGTTTGTAAGTTTATGGGACTGGATTTTAAAACCAGAGTTTGGCTTAATAAGTCCCAAAAGATAACTCATGTACTTGACTCCATAAACACCTTTGGCGCCAGGACACATACTATTTAATTTCCTTATGAGAGAGAGTACGGGAAATTCTGTGCAGCCGCTGTTTTCCGCCACTTCAGCCAGGGCCGGAGGCAAGACTGCTGTGCTCGCCGATCTGTCCTTGTACCTAGCTCAGTGCCGATCCATAGCCAGGTGCAGCAAATATTATAGAATGGATGAATTGAATTAGAGTCAATGAGAGCTGTCTCTGTGATGCTACTATTATTGTGAGCCTCTTAAATTTAATTCTTATAACCATTCATTTGATTTCTGCTTCCTGATTATATTCTTTTTTTTTTTTTTTTGTATTTTTCTGAAGTTGGAAATGGGGAGGCAGTCAGACAGCATGTGCCCAACCGGGATCCACCCGGCACGCTCACCAGGGGGCGATGCTCTGCCCATCTGGAGCGTCACTCTGTTGCATCCAGAGCCATTGTAGCGCCTGAGGCAGAGGCCACAGAGCCATCCTCAGTGCCCAGGCAAACTTTGCTCCAATGGAGTCTTGGCTGCGGGAGGGGAAGAGAGAGACAGAGAGGAAGGAGAGGGGGGAGGGGTGGAGAAGCAGATGGGCTCTTCTCCTGTGTGCCCTGGCCGGCAATCGAACCCGGGACTCCCACACGGCAGGCTGATGCTCTACCACTGAACCAACCGGCCAGGGCCGATTATATTCTTTTTAAAATGTATTCTTTATATTTTTTTTATTGAAAACATTGCTATTTGTTTGATATCTAGTTAAATTAAAAAAAACACCTAAGCATTTTTTAATTTCTCTTTGGCCTAGAGGAAGTTTCAGACATGTGCTTTGCTTGTAGGGACTTGCAGTCTTATTGGAGGGGCAAAATATACTCAACAAAACTGTTTGTGTAATATTCAGTCAAGACAATGATTTCTACATAAAACGTATGTATTCTTATTTCCTTTTTGTAATTTCCCTTTCTTTGTCCTCCCCTTCTGCCATTCTGGGTATGCATGTTGTGGTGCATCTGGCACTGCTGGGAGTCTGTCGTAGTTCCACATTGCCTATGGAAGGATGTTTTATGGGAGCCAGGGAGGATGTCTGCACTGATTCTGCACTTCTGGTCTGCTACTGAGTCTTCATCTAGACTACTATACATATGGAAGACACAATCCTATGATAAACTTAGTCACAAATTAAGAAAGTGATGGGAAAGCTAATTCAGAAGAAAAATTACTTGGCTATGACGATAATACACACATAGCTATAATATGCAAAATTAAGATATTTGGATGTTTTCATAAGGACTACATCCCCCCCTCCTATTCCCAAATGGAAATATGTTGATTTTTATAAAGATAAAGATAAATGGTCCCATTGTAAAAAGAAAATTAAGATAACATATAAAAGCAAAGGAGGAAACTAAAATTACTTGTAATTTTACCATATGAGGAGGAAGCCATTATGAACATTATGATGTATAAACACACTAAAATTTAACTATGTGTATATATAGTTTCACTGTACCCTGTCCCAAATTCCCTGGGTCAGATTGTTTCTGAATCCAAAGTTTTTCTTTTTAGATTTTTGAAAGGTAATATGAGAAATATATACATACTATATATTTTAGAAAACCCTCATTGAGTAATGGGATAGTTTCCTCAAATATATTGCCATTTCAGCAGCAAAATACATTAATATTTACAATTAGTAGAATAAAGATTGTAAATAGCCTTGCAGCAGGCCATGAATGACAAAGAATAAAATTAAATGGATTACAAAAAAATCTTTCAGTTCTTAGAACTTTTGAGATTTCAGATTGTAGGAAAGGGAGTGTGGACTTGTATATAAATACTGATTGTTTTTATTGGATATATACCACAAATACTTTATTTCTGGTTTGCTTTTTCACTTGTACTGTAGTCAACATCCTTACAGGGTAAACTGCTAGAAATGGAATTGTTGGATTAAAATGTATACATACTTTTAAGGCTTTTGATAAAGATTGCTGAATTGCCATCCATATTATAGTGTAGAGTCTGAATATGCCTGTTTTTTTTACCATATCCTTGCTAATTTTGAGTTTTATTAATGTTTCAAATCTTTCAAATCTATTAAGTGAAAGTGATACTTTAGTTTACTCTTTTTTAATATTAATGATGTTGTTCTTTTTATAATTGTTTGGCCATAGACCTTCTTCTTGATTCTTTCTAGAGAATGAGACATTTTTAAATCATTAAGCTGGGGCTATTATAATTTTTTGGAGATATTAGTTGTATGTCAGGTGTGATCACTTGCATCGGTTATTTCATTTAAAAAGTTTGTTGTGGTGAAGAACAAAGGTCACTGTGGGTGTCAGTGAGCCCTAAGCCTGGTGTGCGTTTAATCCCTGGCTGGCATGTTGTGCCCATTCTCAGACACGGCTTATCATAGTGGCCCCTTGTTTAACATGGACAAGTATAATAGTACATAGGGTGAGGACTCTTTCGAGAATCATTTGGACAGAAATTTTCTGAATTCAGAAGAGGTACTGAATGACATTCACATATGAAGGGTTCAGTTTGAAAACTCTCCAACTTACATCATCAACCTTCGGTGATATTAAGCAAGTCTAGACCCCCAAGCCCTGTGCAGTTACCTCATACAGTTTTCTGACAGATGTAAAATAGTGTGGTCACATTGATCGTTCTAAGCAGGAATTTTAGTGTGTCATTCTTTCATTCTGTAGGTCTGAAAAGAGTTTTCCTAATCTTGAGGCAGTGGTTCCCAGGCATTGGTAAGGTCTGAAATCACCTGTGGAACGTAGTTACCAGGCGGGTACCAGAGCCCCGCCACCCAGCAGACATCTGAGCAGGCAGGTCTTGGACTGCTTTGAGAAAGGTATCCCAGCTCTGATTTTAACTAGATTATTATAACAATAGTATTAACCAGAGAAGTGATTTTATACTTATCAGCATAGGTATTATTATACTAGCAATACAGAGCATCATAAAATTCTTACTAAAGGTACTGTTATGAATGTTGTAAATATATCTGATAACTCAGTATTAGTCAAAGTTCCATTTTAGATGAATGAGGAACTTTTGGATTTGTCATCCTTAATATCTGCTCAAGTTATATTTCCTGGTAAGAGAGAATGAGTACTTGAAATAAAGGCCATTCTTAATTTTTGAACATAGAGGAAACAAATATGCAGTGCATTTTTATGATAAATCATTTTAGGAAGGAGATTAGTTTTCTTTAGTTGAACAATAGAATACTATAGGCAAACTAGAGATTTTTCTGTTGACATTATCTCACTGTTGTGTATTTTATTTCCTTACAGTTTGTGTTGTATGTATCTTTCTTTGTGTGTCTTTTTTTAAAATGAGCCTATATAGAATCTAGCAGCTTTTCGTTAGAGATCCTATCACAAACATTGTTCTAAACAATTGATGCAAGAAAGCAGAGCGAGTTTGTATCCTTTTCCAACATGTTGGTGTATTTTAATGTTCTGGAGTCAAAGAAATCTAAAAGAATGTTAGCCTACACCAACTGTAATTTGGGTCACCCCAAAAGACTTGCTAATTATTTGACCTAAGCACTAATTATTTTATGACCCTTGTTCTTAAAACATAAGCAAGTGTGAACTTCCTTAAGCTCCATCATTCAGATTTCTTTCTGTTCTGGAAATTGATTATTTGTGATCTCTATAGTCAGCTATTGACTAAACTAGAAGCAAAAGTATGCCAAAATGTAATAAGAGAGACTTTCTGTCCCAGTAGAAACAGGATGTATCATTAATCTTCTATGAACTTGCCCCAGCAAATGTTCAACCTAGCAGGGGAAAGGGCTCGGCTCTATCTTAGATCAGCAAGTCTGACCTGGCTTGCCAAATTATCCAAATAGATGCAGAAAGTCGAAAGTCATCCCATCACTGTCTTGTAAGAAATCTACATTTTGCCTTCAATTTCAGAATGATTTGATGGGATTTTTTTTGTTTTGTCTTAGTGTTTCCCTGAAACATGGATGATACATGTTGCCTGGCTGTCAGGTGTGAGGAAACAGAGGCACAGATTTTCAGGTGACCTCCCACAAGTCTTACAACCCTGGAGCTACAGTTAGAAAGATGACAATTCACTTTTGAACATCTGTTTTCTCTCCTTTAAAAATAAGGTGTATTCATTTGTGCTTTAATGATAGGTTTAGACTAGAAAAGCCAGTGTCAGACATTATTTTTCTCTCCACCCCAGCTTCTCCCGGGGCGGGTTACTTGCCTGCCTGCAGACCAGAGAGAGCCGCGTGGCAGCCACTGTAACCTCTGGGGAAAAGGAGTGGAATTAACGTTTAATGAGAGCTTCACTCTTAGCTATTTGTCCCCACCAGGTACCAGATGTCCTAGGACATCTTAGTGTCCCATTTTATCCCTCACACTCCCTGATACTATTCTCTTCCTTCCATAAATAAGGAAACTGAGGCTTTGTGAGGTGAAATAACATTCACGGTTGCAAAGTAGCAACCGTGTGACATCTCCAGATGAGTCTAACCCCAGGCTTTCGTCCGACCGCCATGACTGTCAGCTCCATTCTTGCTGTCCCAGTCCTGTTTCTGTGACCAAGCCTACTTAGGTGAAGTCAGACCTCGGGCTCCTCAGACCTGAATCCTTTACGTCCCGTCTCCTTCTCATCTGTAAGTGCGTGACCCTGCCACCCTGAGTGGACCTTTCTCCGGTGACCTCTGACCCACATTGCTCCTGATCCTTCCAGCCCCTGTCCTGACCAGCTCGGATACTGTCCAGGCCTTCCTGGCCTTGCTCTGACATTTCTTTACCTAGCAGACCATGGTGTCTGCCTGGAGAGTGGTGACAGCTATGGATTTTACTTCCTCCTGTGGTTATGAACTATACATGTTACTGAGGTCTAGGCCAATTTCAAAATGAGTAAAGCAAAAACTCCAAGGTTGCATGTCGAAGTGGTAAGTGACGTAAAACAGCCTGGGAAATAGGTGAATTCAGTTACTGTGGCTCAGAGCTGAGAAGGCTGCTGGCTGACTAGGCAGTGCATGTACCCCCTCGCGCCACCAGGGACACAGCCGGGGAGATTTCGAAGTCTCCGTGCTAATTGATCCTGGTTCATCCAGAAACAAGTGGTATTCATTTTCCTACCCCAGTTTAGATTTTGTAAACCTTATTCTTAAGTCTGAAATCAGAACACATCATGGATAACATTTTGTGGATTATTGATTTTTTAAAAAACAATTTAGATCTCCTGTCCTGTATTTTTTAACATTCTCATTAGCCTTTATTTCTTTTTGCACTTTACTTATTTATGTTTTTATGTTTTTCTGAAGTGAGAAGCAGGGAGACGGACAGACTCCTGCATGCGCCTGACTGGGATCCACCCGGCAAGCCCACCAGGGGGTGATGCTCTGCCCACCAGGGGGCGTTACTCCATTGCAACCGGAGCCATTCTAATGCCTGAGGCAGAGGCCATGGAGCCATTCTCAGTGCCCAGGCCAACTTTGCTCCAATGGAGCCTTGGCTGTGGGAGGGGAAGAGAGAGACAGAGAGGAAGGAGGGGGGGAAGGGCAGAAAAGCAGATGGGCGCTTCTCCTGTGTGCCCTGGCCGGGAATCGAACCTGGGACTTCCACATACCAGGCCAACACTCTACCAGTGAGCCAACTGGCCAGGGCTTCTTTTGCACTTTAAAAGTAAACATTTTAGGTGATGTCAGACCAGATATCTCATGTAGTACTATCATAACCTGTCGCCATATTCCTCTCATCTTTGTGTGCACAGCAAAATTCCCTTGTGGAAGTCTGCAGCGAGGCTGAGATTTTTAATAAAGTGGGAGGTTAATGCTAATAGCCAAGTAATATTATGGAAGAGCATGCTTGGTGAAACTTAAAGATATACCACAAGTATGATAAAAGGGTATTTTTTTCACCAGGCAAATTATATATTATTTAGAAATTGCGATGACAGTAAATAGCAAATAAGTTATTATACTTTTATATATTTGGAACTTGCATTAGGTATAAGAAAAGTCTGAAAGTAGCGTTTTGCTTTACCCAGTGGGTTATAATAAATTTAGTTAAATTTAATTCTAAAAGGTGGGCATTATTAACTCAATTTACAGGTAAAGAAACTGAATTCAGAAAGCTAGGTAACTGGGCTGAAATTGCAAACAGGGAAGATGGATTGAAACCAAGGGTTTTTAGGCCAGCTCTGTGAGGAATACAGGGGCAGGTAAGGTGCAGCCCTGCCCCCAGGGAATGTGTCGTCCAGCGAGGGGCACAGACCCACTCCACATCCAAAGGGAATGGGGAGCAGAGAGACACTGCCTGTGGAGGAGACCAGCTGGTGATATTTGCTCTGGATCCTGAAAGATGCGGAGGGTTCTGACGGAAGCTGGGAGTGGGAGAAGTTGAACAAAGGCACAGAGTGAGAAAGCATAGGGCTTTCCCCGAGCAAGTTTAGTGTGACGGACCAAGACAGCAAGGTGAGGCAAGTTTTGTGGTGGACTGAGAGGCTGGGAAGGTGGAGGGGAGCCAGATTGTGAGGGCCCGCCCAGTCCACCCTCCCGAGGTTGATGTCAGCTTCCTTGGGGGCTGCCCAGAGCCCAGGGCAGGATAAGGAGGCAGTGGGCATCTCTGTTTTCAGGATACAGGTGAGTTGGACACGTGGCACTGTTTGGAAGCGGGAAGGACACCTGGAAGATGGGGGCGATGAGAATTCCAAGCAGGACTGAGGGGATGGATGTGGGAAAGAAATGACAGTTTGAGAGGGCAACCAGAAGCAGAATTCAAACAAGTTTTTTTGTTTAGTCTTTTAACTTAAGGCAAGACCTGAGTGTATGGGTTGGTCAGTGGAAATTTTCTGGTAAAGAGGGAAGCTGTTGACCATAGGAAGAACATAACAAGAAACAGTTCTGGGCACTGGCCAGTTGGCTCAGTGGTAGAGTGTTGGCCCAGCATGTGGAAGTCCTGGGTTCAATTTCCAGTCAGGGCACACAGGAGAAGTGACCATCTGTTTCTCCACCCTCCAGTTCTCACTTCATCCCCCCACCCCACCCCCCAGCCATGGCTTGAATGTTTGGAGCAAAGTTGACCCCGGGTGCTGAGGATGGCTCCGTGGCCTCGCCTCAGGAGCTAAAACAGCTCATTTGCCTCACAACAAAGCAGCAGCCCAGATGGACAGAGCATCACCTGGTAGGGGGCTTGCTGGGTGGATCCCCGTCTGGGCACATGTAGGAGTCTGTCTCTCTGCCTCCCTGCCTCTCACTGAATAAATAAAAGAATGAATGAAAGAAAGAAAGGAGGGAGGGAGGGAGGGAGGGAGGGAGAAAGGGAGGAAGGAAGGAGGGAAGGAGAGAAGGAGGGAAGGAGGGAAGGAGAAGCAGGTGACTCACTGCTTTGAAACTCGTAAGTGAAAAGAGAATAGTTGAAGTTCACAGTTTCCAAGAGAGAAGAAGGCAGCTTTTGGCCGGCAATCCTGGTTAGTTTCATCAGAACTGGTAGGCAGGATTTCTGCAGGGAAAGAGGGGCATGAGTGAAGCAGCGGGATCAGGAATGAATGGCTGGAGGTGCAGATAATTGGGAATTGGTGAAAGGGAGTGAACATGGGAGGAGTTGCTGAGAATTGCTGAGCACCCCGTGTCTAACCATGGGCAGATGTTATCAGCTGCCCTACTGGGTAACGGTTTCCATAGTCATCATTCAGTTTTCCATGATAAGGGAGAACAGGGATGGCATGAATAATTTAAATCTCCAGCCAGGTTCCAAATCTCATGTAGCAATAAATGTGTTTGTTTTTTGCAATAAAACATCTTAGAGTCCCCTGGTGGAGTGTCAGAAGCATCTTTTTTGACTGGTATTTGTATATGTGGTTCTGCCCGATGTGGAGTCTGTGTGTCCCCTCACAGCTCAGTGACCCCAGGATTCCTGATTGACTTAGTAAAAAGAACTATGTTGAGCCAAGGAACCCCACTTCCTGAAGAAATATCTTTGAGAGGAGTCAGCTAACCCAGTGAACAAGTAGGTCCCAGAAAGGCTGAACACACCTCAAAGTGGGCAGTGTGGCAGCATGTAACAGAATTTAAATTATATGTGCTCTTTCACTAGCAGTTCCTCTCAAAAGAATCGACTCTGCTAGAATGAAAGCTGTTGTCCCTGCTGGATCAGCAGCACCTCGCCCAGTTCTTACATGCTGTATATGCTCAGTACGTATTGTTAAGTAAATGTGACCAAAACATCATACAAGTGTGCCGGCACTGTTTTCCGCCAGTGTTCTCTGAGGTCTGGCCAGATAGTCTCTCACCTCTGTGCTTCTGCTGTGAGTCCTCCTGCACTGGGCCTTTGCACATGCCAGCCACCTCCCCATTTTTTCAGATTCTTTTATGAGATGCGCTCATAGAATCGTATCCCTTTCTCTCTGAGCATTTATTCCACTTGTGATTATATTTGTTAATGTGATTCTGTAAAGAATCTTCATTTTCCTGAGAGCAAGTTAGTACTGCTAACCATTATGTCCTAAAGGCCTGGTGAGTACAGTATCTGGTACACAACAGGGTCTGCATGTGTGCACAAACACATGCGCACATATAGACATTAATTGTTAGTTAGGTTCTGTACCACATTGTTTATAATAGTAAAAACTTGGAAATGACCTACCTAAATATGTATCAATAAAGAAATAAATTATCCTATAGCCACTCTTTGGAATTCTATGCAGCTGAAATTAACAATAAAGTAGAACTATATGTACTAAACTGGGAAATCATGTATGAAATTTATTATTTAAAAAAATTGCAAACTAGTATGCATAATATAATCCTTCAAGGTACTTAATAAACACCCTTGTGGCAGGTTCTGGTGCTAAGCATTATATATAACTAACAACTAAGCTGCTCTGGATGCTTAAACTGCTAGCTGAGGCACAAGCAAGGAAGGACGTGGCCAGTTTACAATGTAGTATTATAAGTGTTATCACAGGAAACACTACATCATACCCTGGACAGGCGCTGTGGTCTGGATGGGTGAAGGGGGACTAGGAGGCTCCCTTGCTAAAGCTGCTGTTTATTGAGTGCCTACTGTGTACAGACCTCTGATCTGATTTAAGCACAGTCCCTATCTCCCAGGAACAAACCCATAAACTGTTGGAGAGGGGTGATAGCGAGTGTGTGACGTATTGTGCCTTTTATTAGCACTGAGCGACACAAATGCACAGCATGTGAGATAATAACCTCAGGTTGGAGAGAACGATGGAGAATTATCTAGATTATCCAGTGACAGAACAGTTGGCCTCTTGGCAATTAAGAGTGGCTGTATTTTATTGCTTCTGAAGATATCACCCTCCCATAGATTTAGGGTACATGATAATTCTGGGTAATTTTCCCATCCCACCTTCTTGGCCCTTCCTTCCATTCACTTGCTTTATTCTCAACGAAGCATGTCTTAGATTGCTTTCCCTTCAGAGAATGCCTTCTAAAATGATCACTGAGTTTTTATCATCACGGTCATTTCTGAAATGAGCAGTGGCTCTGCATGAGGGATGAAGGCATGCCCAGGAGCGGGAGAGGAGACCCCCGTGCCTTCCAGCCTCACCCTGCGGCTTGGCCGGCGTGGGCCCTCACCGCAGCCATCCAGATCCTGAGTGGCCTCACTTCATTCACATACACCTTTTATTTGGTGTTTTGGTTCACAGAATATAAACCAGGAGATGACCTTTATGGGACTCTCAGGGCACATACCCACAGGAAGCCTTGCTCAGGACCACGCTTAGGACCACTGTCGGGGCTCATCGGCCTTTGGTTCAAGTCCAGAGCTGAAGGCAAGCTGAGGGCAGATCAGGAAAGAGCTACAGCTGACAAATGCAAATGGCCATTCTGGAGTTGCGATAGGACTGGTGGCTTTACTGACAAAACTGGATTTGGCATTCAGACTTGGCCAAATCTCCCTGTTGGTTTTTTTTTTGTCTACAGACCCTGATAGTCATTACCAGTCAGAAAAGAGCTGGTAAGAAGCTCAGGCTCCCTCGCCCTGCTCTCAGCAAAGATTTAATAGCTGTGCCCTGCTGTAGTGATGTTTCATGTTACTAAGACTTCATTATTATTACAAAACATGCAATGGAGCTTCATCATAAATAATTAAAAACCCCTGACAAAGAAAATGAGCTGAGCACATTCTGTGATAGAGCAAACTGATTTCGCCCTGCATCACAGTTGTCTGTTAGCCTACTAATTCCCCAACTCCATAATTAACAATGGGCAGCTCTGTTCTTGAGAGAATTACCCAGGTTTGGCACTGGTGCCTTCTTTGTAATGGGGCAAAGGGGTGGGTTGGCTGGATTCCTACCAGTCTCTCAGTGTGCTTCCCATTGTAATTAAGGATCCTCGTAATAACAGACGTGTTTAGGCCTTCGTAAAGTAGATAACGCTGGAAGACAAAACACAGCTGCCCCTATGGTGTGTCATATGTAGTTGTTTTCTTTTTTGAAGACAAAAAGTAAGGGAACCAAAAATCTGAATGAGGCTGGAAGGTATCAGTTAGGTCCACTGTGTCCTGCTGGGCTTAGTAATAATTGGGAACATGAAATGAATAAAAATGATTTTAATGGAGCTAGTTTCTTCCTTAAGTTGTTGGCATGATGAAAAGAGGAAATTGAGGAGGAGCTGGTCTAGATTAAAAGGAACAAAATGCAGCGTGTGTCTCTTGTTTGGGTCCTGTTTTGAACAAGTAAAAAAAAAAGTAATTTTTAGATAATTAGTGAAATTTGAAGATAGACCAGGTCTGATAGCAAGAAATTATTCTTAGTTTTGTCAGGCTTGAAAAAGCACATGGTGGTTTTTGAAAATGAATTTTTATAAGCATGTGTATGCAGTTTTAGACATGCATATTAAAGCATGTGGGGATCAGTGACAACGTCGGGACAAAGGGGATTTGCTCTGAAATACTTCAGCAGAACCATTTTTTATTTTATTTTATTTATTAATTTTTAGAGAGAGAGGAGAGAGAGAGAGAGAAGGGGAGGGAGGAGCAGGAAGCATCAACTCCCATATGTGCCTTGACCGGGCAAGCCCAAGGTTTCGAACCGGCAACCTCAGTGTTCCAGGTCGACGCTTTATCCCACTGCGCCACCACAGGTCAGGCAGCAGAACCATTTTTAAGGCTGAAATAAGCGTAGCTAATAGGCTAGTATGATGAAAACTTGATTGTGGAAGGGTTATGGGCATTTATTTTACCATTCTCCAAACATTCATGTGTTTGAAATTTTTTGTAGTGGTCATCTTAAAGTAACTGAATTCTAAGTTCTTTACAAGGAAATAGCTACTGAGGTTTGTTAAATAATTTACAAATGTTCCAATTCAGCTTTATTTATTTTTTTTTTTACAGAGACAGAGAGTCAGAGAGAGGAATAGATAGGGACAGACAGGAACAGAGAGAGATGAGAAGTATCAGTCATCAGTTTTTGTTGTGACACCTTAGTTGTTCATTGATTGCTTCCTCATATATGCCTTGACTGTGGGCCTTCAGCGGACCGAGAGACCCCTTGCTCGAGCCAGCGACCTTGGGTCCAAACTGGTGAACTTTTTGCTCAAACCAGATGAGCCTGCACTCAAGCTGGTGACCTCAGGGTCTCGAACCTGGGTCCTCCGCATCCCAGTCCGATGCTCTATCCACTGTGCCACTGCCAGGTCAGGCCAATTCAGCTTCTTTGGTTGTAAATTCTTATTTTTTAAGTGGAGAAAATTCCTATATTTTTAAGTGGAGAAAATGGGTTTGTTAACTAAAGAAATGCTAATAACTCTTTTGCCCCAAATTTGTATACAAAAGCCGTGGGCAGGCTTCTATTTAAGATGCTTTACTGCCTCCTCAGACCTACTGTTCTGTAACAAATTGCACAACTACAGGTGTTTTCTAATGTAGGGATTTTCTGTATTTGCTCCTTGTCCATCCTCTCTGCTCCTTATCCTCTCCCACAAGGAGGAAGGAAGGGGAGCAGGAGCTCTCACAGAGAGGCTGTGTTGGCCTGCCCCTGCTCTTCTGGGGGCCTGAGACCCGGAGACCAAGGGTCTGGTCTCTGCGGAGTGTCTCCACCTCCCCTCTCGGCTCTGACACCGCCTTTCCCCTTCCCTGCGCATAGTTCGCCCTGGAATGTCAGGTAGCAGTGGTGGGATTCAGCCGGTTTGTACTGGTTCTGCAGAACCGAGACCTAATTTTTTGTTGAGTTCAGCGAACTGATTATTAAAATGGCACCTGTAGTCAGGGTAATCTTTAAGGTGGGTGCTCAGACTACCACCCAATGTGGAAATCACAAATTTACATTCCTTACTCTTTTTTAACATTCATCTGCGCAACAGCATATTCTAAGCGCTTGCAGCAATGTTTATTCCGTCCGTAGGTGAAAAGCATTATAGGATGCCAGTCAAGAAGCAATATGGAAATATCTTAAATAACAGTTTTATTGTTTTTTGTCAGGGATTATTTAATAGTTTTTCATTAATGTTTTTAAAATCTTATAACAAAATCTAGTTTTGTGTACGTCTTTTATTGTTCTTAAGTATTAAATGCATGAAATAATAAACTACCTTTCGGTGTATCATTTTTTTATATTTAAAACAGAGATTAGGGCAGAGAATCAGTTGTTATATTATTTGAATCTCACCACTGTCAGATAGCATATGATGCTCCACTGGTCAGATTCCCCATTGCCTTGACTTGGGTATCAGCACACACATACTCAGGCGAATCAGTCACATTCTCCGTGCTTCAGTTTCCTCCTCTCTTCAAGGGAGAGGATAATAAATAGTTAACTTATGGGGTGACGATGAGATTGGAAGCATGTGGAGCAATCATTCTTTCCACAAAGTACTCAGAAATGTGTGTCACCGTTCTTAAGTTTATTACTAAGTATTTCTGGAAAATGCTTAATGCTTATCTGATCAATGAAAAAAATAATTTGTTATTTCTTCTCCCCATCTTATCACAAAATAATGAAATAATTCTATTCAGTCAGTGTATTACTTACAATACTACTTTTACTGTTTGTTACAGTAAAAATTGACATTTATATAGTATAATTGATATTTAATTGACATACTGATTTTAAGGATTTAGTAACACTCTTATATAGGAGGTACGGTTAATGTAGAAAAATAGCTGTGTAACATGGCATTCTGGGAGAAACAAGAGCTTAGAACCTAGCGTACTTGTATTGGTATTCCAATTTTGTTCCTGTTAGCCAGTTCAGGTATTTCTCGAGGCCATATTATTCTCAACTCTGAAATGGTGAAACGTGAGGCCCACTGAGAGGTCCATTGCGAGGATTAAAAGAGCTGTGAAGCCCTCACACAGTGCCCAGATTGTAGGAGGCGTTCCATAGACGTGTCTGAGGTTATGACAGTTTAGCACAGTGTACTGTGGTGAGAGTGGGGAGGAGGAGGTGACAGACAGGATGAGGAACCCCTGCGGGAGACCACACCACCTCTGCTGAATGCTGAGGCTGTGAAATCTAGTGGCTCAAATGCAAGAATCAGATTTCCTTGTATTCTTCTCAAGGGACCAAATGAACAAGAACCTGTACCTTTACTTAAAGCATGTCCTCTAAGTACTTGTGTGACCATTAGTACTTGTACCACCTCTTTACCTCATGACCCAGCTGGTTTCCAAGCCTCACAGATTATCCATAATGTGGGCAGTTTGCCCTCAAATGATTAGGAATTGGATCGAACAAGAAAGCCGACCTTTCAGTGGAATTTTCTTGTGTACTACATTCAAATATGCACATATTCTGCTTTTTAATTTTTCTCCTATTTGAGAGGTTAAGAATTATAACAAGAGGTTTTTTTTTCTTTACGAAATCTGTATTGTTAACTAAATAACTGTATTATTTCCAGAGGGAATCTTTCAGTGCTTTTAATCCACTCATAGATTCGTATCTAAGCCCTATAAATGAAGAATTGTCTGACAAGAATGGCTACCATGTGTTTGATTTCCACACCAGTAATGTCATAGAACAAACCAGGTCACATTGACTTTCAACGATGCTCTTCAGCTTCAGCTTCAAAACATCGCTCATGACTATTGTTAAAAATTACTCTTTGTAGTGCTGAGGTACTTCATATCACTGAATGGGTGGCAATCACGAAATTCCCTCTTGTGAGATAGAACATCGTATCACTCTGAACACTGTTCATGAAAGTGGGCATGAGCCTGGAACAAACCAGCATGGACGTTATGGCAGCCAGCATTGAGCCTGTGAGTGTATGAGGATGTCCTTCTTCCTGTTCATTTTGCATTTAAGGACCAGTTGTAGTGTAGTGTGACTTGGGCCCACCTCCTGTATTGCCGTGCATCCAGAGTGGCAGAAGGTGCCAGTGATGGGCGGAGTGCTGCAGATGGGCTGGAGAGAGAGCGGAGGTTGTGACTGACTGGAGGCTGGAAGACTGGACTGTAAAGATAAGGTGAGGACAGAGGGCTTGAGTGTATCCAGTAACATTCTGGAGAACTCAGTGGACTTGAAATCTACTTATAAGGCTGGATTTAAGATTCTCTAGATGCCAAAGAAGGACAAGTGAAACCAGAATCCACTAGGTTTTTAAATAACAAATGTGGTGCTCAAAGCACAAAAAGGGCAGGGAGTTTTCTGGGTACAGAACCTTGGCTTCTGAAAAAAGGCTGGGTTTGGTGAAATGAGTAATTAAAGGCTTATTTCTCATCTCATCTCATGCTTGGGGTGGTGACCTGGCTTCAAAGCTCTAGTTCAAAGGGGTTTGTCCATAAGGATCAGTTGCTCAGAGTCTAAAATACGCTTGAAGAAAAAAAGAAAAACCTGGAAAATGAGGGGACAGGAATTGTGGAATCTGCTCCAACCAAATCACATTGGAAGAGCATGTTCTATTAGCATGTTCTATATTGTGGTCATAGAGGCTCCTGTTGGAAGAACTTGTGTGTTTTTAATGCTCTGACCTTAATATTCATGAGAACAAGCAAGGTGGAAAAAGAGTGGGCCCTTCCACACTTGTGGACGAGAGTGGATCTCGCAGACGAGGCAGAGGCGGGGCCCTGAGGCCGCAGCACTGATGGAGGCAGTGAGCAGCAGCACAGAAGAAAGCAGCAGGGGCAGGATGTACTGAGCTTTGCAAAAGGAACTTAAACACGAAATTTTTCTAAATACATACTGAGGTAAGGTGAGTAAACTGCTAGGATTTTAAGATTTAAAATTAAAATGACCATTTCCCTATTGTCTTATATCACTCCCCCATCTGCCCCCCAAAAAAGTTATATTGAGCAACGGAAAGAATATAACGAAAATATACAGGAATTATCTATTTGGAGAAAAGGTAAGAACTGCTGCTATAAAAGATAGCAAGAGATAGAATGTGTGTGGGTTTGGCCAGTGAGGTTGGGCAAGATGAAATGAGTTCCCTGAGAATATGTATGAGGATTAAAAAAATGGCAAAATGGGCCCTGGCCGGTTGGCTCAGCGGTAGAGCGTCGGCCTAGCGTGCGGAGGACCCGGGTTCGATTCCCGGCCAGGGCACACAGGAGAAGCGCCCATTTGCTTCTCCACCCCTCCGCCGCGCTTTCCTCTCTGTCTCTCTCTTCCCCTCCCGCAGCCAAGGCTCCATTGGAGCAAAGATGGCCCGGGCGCTGGGGATGGCTCTGTGGCCTCTGCCTCAGGCGCTAGAGTGGCTCTGGTCGCAACATGGCGACGCCCAGGATGGGCAGAGCGTCGCTCCTGGTGGGCGTGCCGGGTGGATCCCAGTCGGGCGCATGCGGGAGTCTGTCTGACTGTCTCTCCCTGTTTCCAGCTTCAGAAAAATGAAAAAAAAAAAAAAAAAATGTCAAAATGGTTACTGGAAAAAATCAAAATAAGGAAAATTAAAGCTGCTTGTTTTTGCTGAAGCACTGACTTAAGTGCATTTTATCTTTGAACATTTTTTTTTAAACTCATTTATTTACATTTTTGGAGTTTTTTTTCTTAAATTTTAATTTATTATGTTTACATAGATTCTAGTGTCCTCCCAAATGCATTCCCCCTCCTCTGTGTTCCCCACAACATCCCCCTTTCTCCCCTCCCCCCTTCCCTCCAGGATTAGCTTTTCTGCTCTCCATAACGTTGTGTTGTATGTGTATAATTTCACCAGTCTGCCTTTTCTGATCCCTTCCTATCATCCCATTTCCCTCCATCTGCTTTCCCTCTGGACCCATTGATCCCCCTCTGTCTCCATTCTGTTCCTCAGTTCATATTGTTCATTGGATTCCTCAAATGAGTGAGGTCATATGATATTTTTCTTTCTCTGCCTGGTTTATTTAACTTAACATAATAGTTTTCAGGTCCATCCATGTTGTCAAAAAGGTAAGATTTTCTTCTTTTTCACGGCCCCATAGTATTACATTGTGTATATGTACCATTGTTTTTAATCTACTCGTCCACTGACGGACACTTAGGCTGTTTCCATATCTTAGCTATTGTAAACAATGCCGAACATGGGGGTGCATTTCCTCTTTTGAATCATTGATGTGGTGTTCTTGGGGTATATTCCTAAAAGTGGGATGGCTGAGTCAAAAGGCCGTTCCATTTTTAATTTTTTAAAATTAATTTATTGTGTTTATATAGATTCTAATGTCACTCGTGTTCCCCAGTACATCCCCCATGTCTCCCTCCCCATAACGCCCTCCCCCCTTGCCTCCAGAATTTGTTTTTCTGCTCTCATCCCATCCGATCACCCTATCATCCCCTTTCCCTCTGTCCGCTTTCCTTCTGGGTCCTTTGATCCCGCCTCTGTCTTTATTCTGCTTCTTAGTTCATATTGTTCGTTAGATTCCTCATATGAGTGAGGTCATAAGATATTTTTCTTTCTCTGCCTGGCTTATTTCACTTAACATAATAATTTCCAGTTCCATCCATGTTGTCGCAAAAAAATAATATTTCCTTCTTTTTCATGGCCCCATAGTATTCCATTGTGTATATGTACCACTGCTTTTTAATTCAATTGTCCACTGATGGACACTTGGGCTGTTTCCAGACCTTGGCTGTTGTAAACAATGCTGCCATATACATGGGGATGCATTTCTCCTTTTCAAACTGTGCTATAGTATTCTTGGGGTATATTCCTAAAAGTGGGATAGCTGGGTCAAAAGGCAGTTCAATTTTTAATTTTTTGAGGACTCTCCATACTGTTTTCCACAGTGGCTGCACCAGTTTGCATTCCCACCAGCAGTGCGGGAGGGTTCCCTTTTCTCCACATCCCCGCCAGCACTTATTCTGTGTTGTTTTGTTGATGAGTGCCATTCTGACTGGTGTGAGGTGATATCTCATTGTGGTTTTAATTTGAATTTCTCTAATGATTAGTGATGTTGAGCATTTTTCATATGCCTATTGGTCATCTGTATGTCCTCTTTGGAGAAGTGTCTATTCATCTCTATTGCCTATTTTTTGATTGGACTGTTTATCTTCCTAATGTTGAGTTTTACAAGTTCTTTATAAATTTTGGTTATTAACCCCTTATCAGACATATTGTTGAATATGTTCTTCCATTGTGTTGTTTGCTTTTTTATTTTGTTCATATTGTCTTCAGCTGTACAAAACGTTTTTAGTTTGATATAGTTTCATTTGTTTATCCTGTCCTTTATTTCCCTTGCGCATGGAGATAGATCAGCAAATATATTGCTACAAGTGATGTTGGAGAGCTTATTGCTTATGCTTTCTTTAGGATGCTTATGGTTTCATGACTTACATTTAAATCTTTTATCCATTTTGAGTTTATTTTTGTGAATGGTGTTAAGTTGGTGGTCTAGTTTCATTTTTTTGCAGGTAGCTGTCCAATTTTCCCAACACCATTTGTTAAAGAGACTGTCTTTAGTCCTTTGTATGTTATTACCTCCTTTGTCAAATATCAATTGTCCATAAAGGTGCGGGTTTATTTCTGGCTTCTCTGTTCTGTTCCATTGATCTGTATGCCTGTTTTTATGTCAGTATCAAGCTCTTTTGAGTACAGTGGCCTAATAGTATAACTTGATATCTGGAAGTGTGATATCACCCACTTTATTCTTCTTTTTCAAGATTGCTAAGCCTATTCATGGCCTTTTTGGTTCCATATGAATTTTTGGAATATTTTTTCTATATCTTTGCATGTCATTGGTATTTTAATTGGCATTGCATTGAATTTATAAATTGCTTTGGGTAATACAGACATTTTATTTATTTTTACCTTTTTTAATTAAAAAATATTTTTTTTACAAAGACAGAGAGAGTTAGATAGAGACAGACAGACAGGAACAGATAGAGATGAAAAGCATCAATCATCAGTTTTTCGTTGTGAAACCCTAGTTGTTTATTGATTGCTCTCTCACATGTGCCCTGACTGTGGGCCTTCAGCAGACTGAGCAATCCCCTGCTCAAACCAGCGACCTTGGGTCCAAACCGGTGAGCTTTTGCTCAAACCAGATGAGCCCACGCTCAAGCTGGTGACCTCGGGGTCTCAAACCTGGATCCTCCGCATCCCAGTCCAGCGCTCCATCCACTGTGCCACCACCTGGTCAGGCAATACAGACATTTTAATGATGTTTATTCTTCATATCCATGAGCACGCTATATGCTTCCACTTGTTTGTGTCTTCCTTGATTTCTTTTATCAATGTTTTATAATTTTCTGAGTACAAGTCTTTAACCTTGGTTAAATTTACTCCTAGGTACTTTATTTTTTGTTGTTGTTGCCATAGTGAAGGGGATTGTTTTCTTAATTTCTCTTTTAGACAAATCATTGTTGGTGTATAAAATTGCCTCTGATTTCTGAGTATTAATTTTATATCCTGATACCTTGCTGAATTCATTTATCAGGTCCAGTAGTTTCTTGATTGAGACTTTAGTGTTTTCTATGTACAGTATCATATCATCAGCAAATAATGATAGTTTTACTTCTTCTTTTCCAATTTGGATGCTTTTTATTTCTTCTTCTTGTCTGATTGCTGTGGCTAGGACTTCCAGAACTATGTTGAATAAGAGTGGTGGAAGGGGGTACCCCTGCCTTGTTCCTGATTTTAAGGGGTTTGCTTTTAAGTTTTGCCCATTGAGTATGATGTTGGCTGTGGGTTTGTCATAGATGGCCTTTATTATGTTGAGGTATGTTCCTGTATTCCCACTTTGCTGAGAGTTTTGATCATAAATGGGTGCTGGATTTTATCAAATGCTTTTTCTGCATCTTTTGATATTATCATGTAGTTTTTCTCCTTCCTTTTGTTTATGTGATGAATCACAGTGATTGATTTGTGAATATTTTCCCAGCCTTGCCTTCCCAGAATAAATCCCACTTGATTATGATGTATGATTTTTTTCATATATTGCTGGATCCAGTTTGCAATAATTTGTTGAAAATTTTAGCATCTAAATTCTTCAAGGATATTAGTTTTGTTTTCTTTGTGTTATCTTTGCCTGGTTTTGAAATCAGAATTATGCTCATCTCATACAAGGAGCTTGGAAGTCTTCCTTCCTCTTGAATTTTTTGAAATAGCTTGAGAAGGATAGCAGTTAGTTCTTCTTTGAATGTTTGCTGGAATTCGCCTGTAAAGCCATTTGACCCAGGGCTTTTGTTTGTTGGGAGTTTTTTGATAACTGTTTTTGATCTCCTTTGTTGTAATCGGTCTGTTTAGGTTTTCTGATTCTTCCAGATTGATTTTTGAGAGATTATATTTTTTAAGGAATTTGTAAATTTCATCTAGGTTGTCTAATTTTTTGGCATACAGTTCTTCATAGTATTTTCTTACAATCCTTTGTATTTCTGCTCTTCAGTTGTTACTTCTCCACTCTCATTTCTAATTTTATATATTTGTTCTAATTTTATATATTTGAGTCTTCTCTCCTTTTTTCTTGGTGAATCTGGTTAAAGGTTTATCGGTCTTGTTTACCTTTTCAAAGAACCAGCTCTTGGTTTCACTGATCCTGTGTATTGTTTTTTTAGCCTCTATATTATTTCTTTCCACTCTGATCTTGATTATTTTCTTCCTTCTTCTTCCTCTGGGGTTTACTTGCTATTCTTTTTCTAGTTCTTTTAGTTGCCAGGTTAAGTTTTGCTTATTTGAGCCTTTTCTAGCTTCTTAAGGTACGCCTGTACTGCTATGAACTTCCCTCTCACGACTGCTTTTGCTGTGTCTCATAAATTTTGAGTTGTTGTATCCTCATTTTCATTTGTTTGAAGGAATTTTTCGATTTTTTCCTTCATCTCATGTTGATCCATTTGTTATTTAATAACATTCTTTTTCGTTTCCAAGTGTTTGAATGTTTTTCAGTTTTTCTATTGTTGATTTCTAGTTTCATGCCATTGTGGTCAGAGAAGATGCTTGATATGATTTCAATCTTCTTAAATTTGTCGAGGCTCATTTTATGCCCTAACAATATTGTCTATCCTAGAGAATGTACCATGAGCAGTTGAAAAGAATGTATATTCTGCTACTTTAGGGTGAAAGGTTCTGAACATATCTATTAAATCCAGTTGATCTAGTGTGTCCCTTAACACTATTGTTTCTTTGTTAATTTTTTTTTCTTGAAGATTTATCCAGTGATGCTAGTGGGATTCCATTTACGTGCTTGGGATGCAGCTCGGCTGGCTCCTGGCTTCCGCCCCCGCGGAAGGAACCATGCTCTCGAGTCCCACCGCCACCGCCCCCCCCCTCCAGTGAACACTCAGAAGTGTGGGGGTGGCATTGTAGCTTAGACCTCAGCACTCAATACTGTATCTCTTAGGAGCTCCCTGCTTCTAAGGGACTCTGCTCTGACTATAGCAGGAGAGCTTCTGTTTGGCTGGTGACCTGCTTCCCTTTGCTGGTATTGATGGTTCCAGGAAAAATGTTCACTTTAGATTTGGGGGATGATTCAGCCCAGAGGTTAGGGTGGCTATCCCTCAAAGTGTTTCTCGCTATGTCTCCTAGATTACACTCTCTTCCTGCTACTCCGGTCCTCTCCTCTCTCCCCGTCCCCCAGAGCCCCGGGTGACTGGTTCTGATAGAGGTTTCTGTGTGGTCCTTTTAAGACGAATTCTGGGTCTGAGAAGTCTGTCTTTTCCTCCCAAACAGTATCCTGACTTATTTTGCAGCTAAATACTATCCATATGCTTCTTCTAGTCTCCGGGGCTGCAAGGTGGAGCTTCAGTCCTGGGGCCCGGGACCCTCCCCTCTCTGCTAAACTCACTTCCTGCCACACAAATCCTTCTGGGCTGCTGCTCACTCCTGAGAGCTGGGCAGCCCTCTCCGTGGTTCCGCTTTCCCTACCAGTCTCAGTGTGGCTTCTTCGGTGATCTTTGGTTATAGATTTCTTTTGGTTTAGCCCAAAGTTGGTCTTTCCAGATGATTGGAACATCCGCCTACTCTATCACCATCTTGCCGCCCCTCAACACTCAATTATTTATAGCATTCAGAACATGTTACCTTATTCCTTCCATGCCTCCAGATTTTGCACATTCCATTCCATCTGCTCATTAGTGATTCCCACTTGTCACACTTTGCCCCTGATGAAGCTCTCTCCACAATCCACTCAAGTGTTCTCTCTTTGAACATTTTTAATGAACTAGAAAGTTAAACTGAAACAAGGATAAAACAGATTATGGAAATTAAAGCTTCTCTTCTTGTTTATGACTTCTGAATGAGATATTCTTGTTTTACCAGTCTCTGGCTAAATGATTCCCACACAAAGATGTTAGCTCTTTTCAAAACTGAGTATCCTGATCATCTCTCCTCAATACATTTTTGTTCGACTTTTTATTACTACTGAAATGCTATTTTATGACTCATTTCTAATTCTCTTATTTTTCTGCCCCTTATATTTTCAGGTTGAAGTTAGATTATTTAGGAAAGGATGGCTATTAAAACTTTACTAAGCACAGCTTAGCTAATGTGGGGTGTCTTGGGTAAATTCATGAAGTTTTTACCAGTCAAATCACATGACTTAGGAGCTATAAATGATTCTAGAAAGAGTGTTAGTGTTCTGCCTGCCTACCCAAATAACCAATACAAGGATGTGTACAAAGAGGCAACTGAATGTTTATTTCCCTAAGGGGATTGTATGTGTTGGAGAGGGAAAAAAATATGTTGAATGAAAATTTTAGTTAAAAACTAAAGAATAGAGTAGAACGTGTGTCAAGTAAATAAACCAGTATCTATATGGAGGACCCATTTGTATATTTTTAAAGTAGATAAAAGGAACAACTAGTAGTTTTGCTGTTTCAGTTCAGAAGGTAGGTAGGGTTTGGTATGTTATAGAATTTCCGTATGTAAAATTGATACACATTGACTTTGACTGAAATGTTATTTTATAACTTGAAAATTATTTTAAAGGTCAGAACAAAAACTCCAAAATGAGATGACATGGACATTTATTAAAATGTAGTCTATGGTAACTTAAGATCTGGGAGCAAATAGCAAAAGAATAGATATAGAGATGGAAGTTCTTTGGGTAAGAAATAAACAATGATTTATTTTGACAGAAAAAAAGCAAACTAATTTAATACAGCAAGCAGAACTCATTAGAGACTGTGGTAATAAGGGGAAGAGGAAAAAGCAAGAACCATTTCTGCCTAGTGTCAAGGGTCCAGCATAGGCAGCCATTTGGAAATGGAGCTTGCAGCATGACATGGAGTCTGTCCATAAGCCTTAGAGCAATGAGCCCTCTTTGAAAATATTCTGAAAACTTCCGGAATGCCATATTTACAAAGGTGAGATGCTAGTCACAGAACAGAAATGAATAAACAGCCTTATAAAAGATTAGGTAGGATTAAGTACATTTTTGAAATGTTTAATTCAATAAGTATATTTTGACTAAAATGGAAGGAATCAAAAATTGTTAGTGTAAGATATGATACATGGTCTTTTGAAGGAAACCCTGGACTTAAGGAAGTAGAATGACAAAGGGAGATCATGCTTCTAAGCAGAGTATAACATTTTCCTGGTTATTTTTGTTTGATTGTCTACTCCATGCCGAATGAAAGTGGAATCCTGTGCACTCTCCCATTCTCTGTCCTCTCTGAGGGAGCGAATGGCTTTAGTGCTGTGATGCATTAGACACTTAAGAGACTTTGCTGGGCTAATATTTAATGAATGATCTGGGGGCTTCTGCTCTGCTGTTCTGATTTGCAGGAATGATTATTTTCCTCAGCTTTCTCGTAAACCCAGGCCAAAAACTTGTTTACAGAAGGTGACATTCTTCTTAATCAGTATTCCTTGTATAGAATAAGCAGACGATTTTTTTTTTTTTTTAGATTCAGGTACCTTTTTATTTTTTTAAGACTGACAGAACTCCAAACACAAGATAACCAACCCCAAGGAAGTATTTTTTAGGTTTAAATTATAGTCATCTTGCACTGTGTTGTGAGGGGATTAGTGACATTTAAACTATTTTCACTCTTGTAGCTAAACACTTGCCTCCTTCCTGCCTTTGCCTCGCCACCTCCAGTAAAGTTGTTCAGCGGAGCTATTATTACTGTACGTTCTTAATTAGATATTTTCTTTGGGAAAACTTTAAAGGCTAAGTGTTCCAGAAGCTACCCAGAGATTAGATTTCTGAAGTCTTTATGATACTAGGAAGAATTATTGCTAGTTATCCAGAAAGGAGAACCTCAAACTTTTTAGTCTTAATATTTCTTTATGAACTTTTATTTTTATGGGCTGGCTAGATCTATTGGTGTTTACCTTATTAGAAATTAAAATTGAGACACTGTCAAAACATGAGCACACATTCCATTAGCCATTAGAGTAATGGCATCTTTACATGTCTTATAGCCTCTAGAAATCTCTACCACACAGTCAAGAGAGCAGGTGAGCAGTGAAGGCACCACATGCCTTAGTGTTCTTTTTTATTCTTTCTTTTATTCTATTAAGTGAGAGGTGGGAGGCAGAGAGGCAGAGACAGACTCCCGCATGTGTTCCAACCAAGGTCCACCTGACAAGCCTCCTACAGGGTGATTTTCTGCCCATCTGGGGCCACTGTTCTGTTGCTTGGCAAGTGAGCTATTTCAGCGCCTGAGGTGAGACCATGAAGTCATCCTCAGGGCCTGGGGCCAAATTGCTGGAACCATTCAAGCCATGGCTGCAGGAGGGGAGGAGAGAGAGAGAGAAGGGGAGGAGGAGGGGTGGAGAAGCAGATGGTCACATCTCCTGTGAACCCAGGACTTCCACACTCAGGGCTGACACTTTACCACTGAGCCCACCAGCCAGGGCCCGTAGTGTTCTTGTAAAAACTATTAGGCCTCCTCACCTCCTCCAGGGGCTTCAGCAGTCCCCAGGGACTCCCAGACCACACTTTGAGAACTACTGACCTAGAGTAATTGCTAAGACATAAATCATCACATGAGCTAAAGGGCCAATACTTGGATTATAATACATAAGTCTTTAGTAAAAGCTTATTGAAAGGATGTGGATGAAAGGATACTAGTAGTGACGTAAAATTCAGTAAAAGGACAACAGAAGCCCTCAAGAATATTATTAAATGTGTGTATATATCACACTTATATAATTATTATATAATACTAAGTAAATTATATACTAATATATAATACTTTAATATGTATTAATATTCTCTATAATTAGGAATTTATGTAGTATTAAGGATAACAATATAAACATTCTGCTTCAGCTGTGGGAAGACTATGGGATTAAGATCCTGTGAAGCTCAGGCTGTGATGGCTGGCACAGACTAGGAGTGCGCCCTGACTCATGTCCCCAATTTAACTGGCATTCCTCACCTATATGCATGAGCACAAAACTACATACAAAGCTGCAAAACTGGTCTTGTCTTTGCAGACAGAAGTTTAGTAAGTAAAGCAAATGAATAAGAAATAATCTGATGATTTATTTGAAGTCAGTTTATGGCTGAGCCCTAGAAACTTTATTTTACTTGATAAAGGCAAAAAAACCACCCCAATTAAATTCATGTTGGTATTAAATTATAGACTGACAGAATAGGTGAATTTGCTTTAAGCCCTTTATCTTGAAACGTTGGAAATGTCTTCAGTTTTTAGTAACAGTGAATGTATCTACCAGCATTCAGGCATCATGATTAATTTATTTGTTAAAATTATTATGAAGCTCTTTCTTAAACATGAGAGACCTAAATCAGCTTTTCTAGGAAAGGAAAGAGATTCTCAATTATTTTTTGCAGGTGGAGTGGAGTGGAGTGGGGTGGCAGAGAATGGCTGAAGTGGTAGCTTTGCTGAGTGTACCCATGTTTCATTTGGTCAGATTCAAGATTCACAGCACTACTGAAAGTAGCTTCTACAGCTCTTTCTTTGCTGCAGAGCCACAGACTATGTTCAGTTTTCAATCAAGTTTATTTCACATCACTTACTTTTTCATTTGTCTTATAAATACTTTATATCAGATGATATATATTTGGATGCTCCATCAACCAAATCATTCCTGCTAATCAGTCCCCTTTATTTTTAAACCAAGGGAATCCATTTTAAAAAAGAACTCAACATTTATTCCAGGAATCTGTGGAACATCGTTTCTGTGCTGTAGCAATGCATATTGCTCCCACTTTCTGGCAGAAATGGTTGGATTATTAGAAATTAGCTGCTAAGATGCTTTTTTCCCCCCTGAAGAACACAATCACTGTTTTAAAAAATATTCAATATCATTAAATTGTGTAAATATATTTCCTGACAAGTTTTTCCAGATTTATTTGATTTTACAAATAAAAGATGGCACTGCCTTTTTAAATGCCGATGACAGTATATTAGAACACTTTAGTAGGTTACTAATAAGTATTAAAAGTTTAAATCTTAAGGGGAAGATTTTTATGTTCTTTTAATATCAATGATTATTGAATTTGAATTTAGTTTCAACAAAAGACATATTGTCAAGATGGTAATGCCATTTTATTTTGTCCTTAAAGGAAAAACTCTCATTCTTCTCTGTACTCTGCTTTATACTCAATACTTCTTGCCACCAAATGTGGTGATTTCTCCTGCCAAGGAATTCTGGGACACCAGCTGGATGTTCCACAGTTCAATTCAATTCTGACACTATCTATGTGGAGTTAGTGTCAGAATCCCAGGTTAAGGATTCAGTCCCATTAGACTGACCTCCATCTCTACTTCAGATGCCAATCACAAAGTTATTTAGACTTCTGACCAGCTGGCTATAAATCAGAGGTTTTCATAATCTTGTCCTTAAGTTTGACAATTTGCTAGAGCAGCTCACAGAACTCAAAACAAAATTTACTTACTAGATTATCGGCTTATTATAAAAAGGATTACTATCATTTATTATAACGCAAGGCCAGCCGGAGAGATGCAGAGGGCGAGGTGTGTGCACGGGCACAGCGCTTTCCGTGCCCTCCCTTGCCAAGTGTCCAAGGGTGCCGCCTTCCCAGCCCCTCCCGGAAGCTCTCTGAACCCTGTGCTTTTAAGGATTTTTCAGGAGGCTTTACTCAGTGAATATTATCGATCAAATCATTGGCCATTGGTGATCAATTCAGTTGAGGGGCTGAAAATCCCAACCCTTAAATCATGCCATTGGTTCCCTCTAGCAACCAGCCCTCTTCTTAAAGTTGTCTAGGTGCTTTCCAAAATTCATTCATTCACCTGAACTCTGGTTTGGTTCAAAGGGACTTGTTATAAATAACAAAAGACCCCTTTCACCTTTATGGCTTTTACCACTTAGGAAATTCCAAGTTTTTGGAACTTGATGCCAGGAGTAGGGATGAAGGACCAAACATGTATTTCTTATTGTAAATCACAAGATCACAGTCCTCATCCTTTTCTCTTTCTCTCTCTTCCTAGCAGTTCTCTCTTTCACTTTAATTTTAGGGAAATGTAAGTTGTCCAAAATCATGAATGATTTTATGGAGTTTGAAAAGTGGCTTTAATTTGGGGACTTGGTATTTTCAAAATCATAAAGGCAAAGGATAGTCTTTGCAAGCTGTAAATGTAGAATACCGTAGTTCCTGGGAAAGTTTTAAAAAATCTAATTTATACATGTTATGCTTTCTCTTTATGTTTAAGCTCGATTACTAAAACACACTTAAACCCTCAGGAAAGTTGTGTCATAGAGGGAAGACTCTGTTTCTGTTTGTTTTCTTTTCTTTAACCCCTAGAAAGTAGGAGGAAAAAAGTTTATTAAAATGTACTAAGCCCTCAGCAGAGCTCTCTCAGTATTCCAGTTCTTAGGATTTTGTTTTCATCATCGTCTTTATTTTGCTGTGTACATAAGTAGTGCTCAGCCCTGGGAGCCTGATGCCTCCTGAGAAAGCAAAATTTACACTTCTGTCAGTGTATTCATGAGTGTGAGCCCTGGGAGGCTCAGGAAAAGGCCCGACCTTGGGCACATCTCCTCATTTCCTTAGTCCCAGTTTTCTTATAAAATGAAGCAGTGGGACTCCCTGTCTCTAAAAATCCAACCCAACTCTGATGTTAACACTCATATTAAGACAGGTTTAGACAGCTTGTTATGGGCCAGAAATCTATGTGGTATTATTTAGTCTTCAGAAATCCAGCAGATGAGTACCACTATTTCCTCCATTTTGCAGATAAGGTTCGGGGAAGTTAGTGGGTTTTTCCAGAATTGCAGAGCTAATGAGTAGTAGAGCTGGGGTTTCAGTTCATGGCTGTCTGATATCAGTGTTTTCTCCACTATGCTTACTGCTTCCAAAAAAGGGAAAAGTCATTGGCTGCTATTCTTAGGGCTTGCTGTATACCAAGCGGAGTGGTTGACACTGTGTGTATAGCTGTATGATGTTAATATTATGTCAGTTAATAGATACGAAAGTTGGGGTTCAGAAGTAATAAACTTGTCCACCTTAAGGTGATTCTGCTGTAGGATCAAAAGGCTGAGGGCCGCTGCACCAGGGAAGGAGCACTCTCTTCTCTTAGCAGTGTGGCTCGCTACAAGACGAGCATGGGTATAGGGCCAACTTGCCAAAATTGGGTTTTGAAATGTTGCTTTTATCTTTCACTGTTGGACACACAGCATCTCACTGTTCTAACTCAGGGGTTGGGAACCTATGGCTCGTGAGCCAGATGTGGCTCTTTTGATGGCTGCATCTGACTCGCAGACAAATCTTTAATTAAAAAAATAAGAACGTTAAAAATATAAAACATTCTCATGTATTACATACAATCCATTCATTTCCTACCGCTCATGTTCATGGTTGCAGGTGGCTAGAGCCAATTACAGCTGTCCTCCGGGACAACACCAAATTTTTATTAGATAATGTGTAATGTACATGGGTCGTTGTATGGCTCTCACAGAATTATATTTTAAAATATGAGGTGTTCATGGCTCTCTCAGCCAAAAAGGTTCCCGACCCCTGTTTTAACTAAAGAAATTATCTGATTGTAAACCTCCCTTCACTCTTCCAAAATAAGGTCCGTCTTGGTGTGGTATTAAAGTACACAACCTTCAGAGGGCCAGTTCAAGAGTCAGATACCTTGACAGGTGGGTTTATTGAATTCCTCCCATTTAATAAACTTCCTCTCTCTGGAAGCAGCTACCGTGAATTTTGCTGTCTGAACAGCTTAAAAACAGAAATCAATAGCAATCTTTTGCTCTTAAAAAGAAAAACACAACCAAGGGTACAGTATAAATGGTATCCAATGTTAAAAGACAGTGAGCATATAGGGCTTTTTTTATGAAGAATCTTAACAGTCATTTTTCATTGAAGATACAAAGTCCCGAATGACAGAATAACACATCCTCCTTAAAGCTTCCCTCTCTGGACCCCAACCCTTGCTAAGGATTGCTGAATTCTGGCAAGTTTCTTAACAGTGTCCTTGGGACAGCGGTCCTTCCCTAGTAAATGGAGGCATTTACAGTTCAGGGAATGCTGGCAGAAACTTAGGGTGTATTTGCAGGAGAATGAAGTGCCATACATACACCTCAAGACTGAACAGCCACAGCCTGCCCTTGCCGGGAAACGGCGGCCTTTCCTAAGAGTACCAATGGACGGCAGGAGGTATTCGCTCCAGTTTCTGCCTCAATTTGGGAAGTGGCAGTGGGGTGGGGCGAAGAAAATATTCTCCTGGCATCTGTTGTCTTTGCAGCCAGGAAGAACTCAGATTCCTAACTCCTTATTCACCATTATGGAAAGTTTCACTTTTGTGGCAGCTTGCTTCATTCATTGTTTTCTTTCATGCTTTAAATTTTTTCCTCTACTTCAAATAAACCCCCTTTGGGTTTCGTAATCATTTCCCTTCTCTCTTCCTCTGAAGTAGGGCAGAATAGAGATGTTGGGCAAAACGGCCAGCACGCTGATGAGACACAGCTGGGGTGTAGCCTCCTGAAGGCAGCTGGCTCTCCAGGAAGATAAGAGGAGAAAAAGGCTTTATACGCCTTTGGAACTTTCCCAAAACAAGTACAAGAGGAATCACCCGCACAACCTAATGGAGGGAATAGAGAGGGAATATATATATATATTTTTTTCTCTACCCCAGTTCCAACCCTGGGAGTATTTCTGAATGGACAGAAATGGTAGTGGCTTTGAGCGTTTTCTTGGGCTGGCTGCCTCTTTGGCAGCTGCATGATTTGCTTCTCACCTAGAGCAACCACCCATTCAGAGATTTATCGGTCTTCAGGGAAGTCTTCCTCCATGTCTGTTTTGAGAGCATATTGGTAAGTCAAACACATCCTCTTGTCTTCGGCCAGACTCAATTTTCTGAGACACCAGTACCTTGAGAAGAATTTGAGAGCCTATGACAGTGTTAAACTTGGTAGCGCCTGTTTCACAAAGTGTCATAATTATTCTGGTGGGGGTAGGCGGGGAGCAGGAATTGGGCAGTTTGGGATTGAGAGTGAGTTGAGGAAGCAAAGATGGGGGTAGGACTGCATGGGAGGTAAACAAAGTTTCCTGAGAGACTGAACACGGTTCCTGCCTGGGTTCACAAGTGATCCAGAGAAGTGTATTAGACCTAAGTATCAAAAAGAACCAGCTCTTTCTTTCTCTCTATGGCAAGGAACCGCTCTTCCTCCGCCATCTTTAAAAAGCACTCTACCCAATTCTTCATTTCTTTCTGTCAACGAGGGAATGAGAACTCCAGCAGTGAATTCTCCAGGTGTTTAGGTGCTGCTGAAAAGGTCCTCAGACTCCTACACACAGTATAAGGTGGTGTCTTCCCCAGCCACTGCAAAGGCTAGACAAGCACGTTAGGCAGAGGCTGGAGGCACTCTGTGGAGAGAAGCAGGGTAAAGACTGTATTGATACCAAGAAGTTGTCTACGGCCATACCACCCTGAACACGCCTGATCTCGTCTGATACCAAGAGGTGGATATTTGAGGTTATTAATTGTATTTCTGTTAACTAATGGGATTCAGATGGGAAAACATGTCCCCTTCTCTTTCCAACTACTGTTTTATTCCCAGTCACCTAAACATCTTAATTTTACTAATCACCTTCTGTTCTCCTTTACAATAGTTTCTTAGATAAGTAAGCTGTGAACTGAGATGTTTGCATTTTGATTTCATAACTTGCTTTTTTCTCAAAAGGGTGCTAAGTCTATGTTGAGCATGCCTTTGATAACTGTGGATGATAAGATCAGTAAGTAGACTTACTGGATTGAAAATCATTAAATGCTCAGTTTGTTTCACTGTTGACTCAGTCTCATGATCTTATGTATCTCATCTGCAAGCGGACACTTTAAAAACCATTTTTCTTTATTACAAAAATAATTAGAAAATACAGACAAGTGAAAAAGAGGAAAAATTCCTATCAAGTGTCACTTCCCAAGACCATGAATCATGAACACTTGTGGACAAAGGATTTGCAGTCTTTTTTCTTATTTCTTTGCTTTTCTCTTACCAAAAATTGGATCCCAGCATGCCCTTTGGTGAAAGTCATTGTGAATGCCTTCCCATGTCATGTGACCATTTTCTCTAGCCCTGTTAGGGGCTGTGCAGTTTCCCATTGTACGCCTATAAACAGCTTGTACAGCCAAACAGATTGTTAGACATTTATATTGTTTGTAGTCATTCACTAAATAAGCAATGCTACACTGAAATTCTTGAAAACTGTTTGTATTTGCTTGATTGCAACCTTTAGGTAAATTCCTAGAAGGGTTATTTGCTGGGACAGACATTTTGCAAATGCTTTTGCAACATTGTCCTCCAGGATGACTACTTTTCTAGAATTCAGGGTTCATTTTACGTCACTTAAGGTACAAGATGTGGACCAGCATTTCTGCTCTCCCATTTTGTGCATCATTTGGAGAAAGGGAAAAGAATTTCAAATGAATTCATGTCTTAGCAAGGTCTGTTTTTTACAAAACTATGTATAAAGACATGACAATGCATTTAGAATACTATTGAAAATAATTCTTGGTAGCTAATTTGGTCAGCAATTGTTCCCAGAGCATGAATACTCTGTACATCGTTGGTTGGTGTCCATTAAAACTCAAGGAAATACAGTAATTGTGGATAAAATAGGCTGTGAGTGAAAGGGCCAACCATCTATTACATCTGTTAAACATAATCAACTGAAGGGATACCATTCATTTATTTACCAAAGGGATTTTGAGCCTGTCCTACATGCCATGGGATGTTCTGGGTGCCCAGGTACCTCAGATGGCAGCCCCTGCCCTTGTGCAGCTGACATTGTAGTGTGTCTTGTAGTTGTGTGTGTGTGGTGGGGGTGTAGAAAATGCACAGCAGTCTTTTACATAAGTATGTTAGGAGATGAGCAATGTTGTGAACAAAACTGATAGAAATGTGTAAGGGGGATGGGGCATATTGGGCAGATGAAGGAAGATGTTGGCCTGACTGAGATGTTGACATTTGGGCCAGGACCTGCAGGGGGAAGGAAGTGAGCATGCTGAGCCCACAGTGAACCTGGTAGGGACACACCAGCAACAAGACCCCGAGGCAATGGCATGCCCTGGGTCTGGGAGGTCAAGGTCTTTCCTGGCCTTCAAGCTGTTGTTCCACACCATACACACACACTCAGAATGTGTTCCGCCCCAGTCCTTTGGCCCTGTAGAGCAGTGGTCCCCAACCCCCGGGCCGCAGACCGGTACCAGTCCATGGGCCATTTGGTACTGGTCCGTAGAGAAAGAATAACTTACATTATTTCCGTTTTATTTATATTTAAGTCTGAACGATGTTTTATTTTTTTTAAATGACCAGATTCCCTCTGTTAAATTCGTCTAGGACTCAGTCTTGATGCTTGTCTCGGTCACATGATACATTTATCTGTCCCACCGTAAAGGCCAATCCGTGAAAATATTTTCTGACATTAAACTGGTCCGTGGCCCAAAAAAGGTTGGGGACCACTGGTGTAGAGCACTGTCTTCAGCCACAGGCATGTCATGCATGGGCAGACCCTAGGAAGCGTGTTCTTTTCATGGAATGACAAATGTAAAACACACTTGATGTCTACCTGTACCACCAGGGGAAACTAACAGTAAACAGTCCCAGGAGAAACAAAAAGCTCTCCATGATGCATGCCTGTTCTCTGTCACACTCAGCTAAATAAAATTTAGGATGCCATGAAATGAATGGACTAGGCTTTTCAAAATTTAGTAAAATACCTAGGCAATATATATTACAGACAATATATTTACTAAAAATATATATGTATATAGATTATCGGTAATCTAAATTATATACAAAAAGTATAAATGATTCCATTTGGAATTAATTCTGGTGGAACTATAAAAATTATTGTGAATCCCTAAATATGAAAGGATCGTCCAGGATATCTTTGTCAACTCTCTTCCGTTTTACTGCAGAGGGGACTGAGGCACAGTACTGAGGCTGGTGCTCAAGCTGGTGTGAACGAACCATTGTGTTGCTGTGAGCCTCGTTCACAAAGCCGCACTCCCTCTATCCCGCGGCAGGTCACTCCCAGAGCCACAGTGCTTCTGTCAGGCCTCCTTGTTCATTAGAAGGACTGACTGATAAATACATTTCTCAATACCATCAATTATGCAATAATTTCCTCTCCCCTTTCCTTGATGTGATAATCGATTTTCTACTTGTTGATGTGCTGTGTGCCATGCTTGGACACTAAACAGATTACTGATCTTTTTGTATTTTACTTGAAGGAAAATGTAATGCACACATCATGAAAACCAGATGAAGCTGGGAAAATGCCTCTGGCTGGGAGTTCTCAAGTTCAAACTCAGTGAGCTGGTTAAATGAGAATTTTCAGATCTGGTCTGATTCATTTATAGACACAATCTAAATCTTTCTATTAAATCTCAACTCTTTCAGATCTCCTTCGGTGGCTACTTTGCAAGAAAACATTTTTAATCAATTTAAAAAATATTTTATTCCTTGTCTACAAATATCTATTAGATATCAAGTGATTGTTTGTCAAGAAAATGATCATCAAAGCTACGTTTGGTCTGCTAATGAGTCTGAACAGATATTACTCAAAGGCGCAGGTCCAAGAAGAACAATCCAGCATCCAGTAAGAACAACTTAAGAATGACTTTCCATGGGAAAAAGAAAGATAGGCATTTAGTATTACAGATTAAGCTGCAGTCTTTTCCTGTGTCATTTCCAGATTTTTCAGGTGCTCTTCACTTGTCATCACTTTTCAGACTCATTATTTTGTTCATCTTACAGTAACAAAATACTCAAAATCTCATAAACTTAAAAATTTCTATCTCAAATGTTTTGCTTAATGGCACTGTAACAGGCCTTCATTTTTACATTCCTCTTTTTTCAGGAGTTTGTTGTGATTATTTTTTAAAGTTAAATAACTAGAGGTTGGAAAGAGACCCTGGGAAAGGCAAGGAAGTCAACAGATTTAGTGCATTTTATGGCCCAGGAAGTGTGCCAGCATTTTATATACAATACATTTCAGTCCTTTAAATCATATATGTTACGAGCCTCATTTCAGAGATGAAGAACTCAGCCCATGAGGACTAATTGCCCATGTCATGTAGCCTGTAAGGCACGAGGTGACGTCTAGTCTGACTCTTTTGAATTAACAGCACGTAATTTTTCAGCTTTCTCTTTCTTCTTCCTTTTCTGCCATTGCTCTAGCCAAGACACGGCCAACATACGGCACAGCCCGCGTAATGAGTTTATGCGGCCCACGATTAAATTTTTAATATTCTCTGCATGATGCACTGTGGAAATGAAATAAGTGGTGCTTTTAAATTGTTACACGTAAACTATGGTATCTAACCATTGTACAACAATGAAAGTTAAAATCTCAGCTACTCAGAAGCGGAAGCATCTTTGATTATTGGAAATCGAGATATTTAAGAAGATAGTGATACGCGGAAAAGAATTCCGCATGTGACTAATCTAGGGTTAAATTCCAATAATTAGTCGAATGGATTCGCAATACTTCTTTATTTTTTAAGAAAATTCCATTATAAAGATTTTTTTTTGTTAATTTGTTGTACTAAGTTACTTACATTTATTCATAAACAAATTACATAGTAAAATTTTGTTTACTTAAACGAATCATTTTTGTATTTAACATTTTTTAATTTTAATATTTCATCTGGCCTGTGAAAAAAGTCTTCTTTCTAATCTGGCCTGGGGGCAAAAACTGTTGGCCACTCCTGCTCTGGCCGTTATCCCTAGTTTGAATTTAAAAATTTTAAAAATCTTTCATTGCTTTGCATAATTCCTACAAGAGAACCAGAACTGTATCTGTCTAGTGCTTCTGGGAACTGGCAGTTAGGTAGAGACTAAACAAAAGCAGTCATTCACTCAGCAAATATTTATTGATCATATGCCATGTTTGAAAGCTGTGCTAAGTGCTAGAGTTAGAGAGGAGAATGAGACTTCTGCTTCTGTCCTTGTGGAACACCAAGGCTCCTGGGAAAGAATGACATGGCCGTTAAAAGTGTGGTGACCAGAGCCCTGGCCGGTTGGCTCAGTGGTAGAGCGTTGGCCTGGCGTGCAGGAGTCCTGGGTTCAATTCCCGAACAGGGCACACAGGAGAAGCGCCCATCTGCTTCTCCACCCCTCCCCTTCTCCTTCCTCTCTGTCTCTCTCTTCCCCTCCTGCAGCCAAGGCTCTATTGGAGCAGTTGGCCTGGGCGCTGAGGATGGCTCCATGGCCTCTGCCTCAGGCGCTAGAATGGCTCTGGTTGCATTAGAGCAGTGCCCCAGATGGGCAGAGCATCACCCCCTGGTGGGCATGCCGGGTGGATCCCGGTCCAGCGCATGTGGGAGTCTGTCTGACTGCCTCCCCGTTTCCAATTTCAGAAAAAGAAAAAAAAAGTGTGGTGACGAGGGGAAGCAGGTGATTTGTGGGAGAGTGATAGAGAGTAAGCTTTGGTTAGTGGAATGGACTGAAATTGCATTGGACATTCAGGAAGGGGAAAAAGTTGACCCCTGAACAACACTGGGTGAGGGACATCAGCCCTGTGTAGTCAAAAATCCGCTTATAATTTTAGACTCCCCCAAAACTTACGTTCAGTATCTGGGGGTTGGTTCTAGGACCCTTCCTCCCCCTTTCCCCCACCACACACACAGATACTAAAATGTGAGTGCTCAAGTCCTCTATATAAAATGGAGGGGGTCAATTCATACAATTGACGCTCCACATTTGTGGACTCCCAATTGTGGATCGAAAACAGTATAGGTATTTATTGAAAAAAATAACTCTGTGTCTAAGTGGACATGCGCAATTCAATTCTGTGTTGTTTAAGGGTCAGCTGTAGTTGGGACACATGTATTGAAGCTAAAAGAACTTGAACTGCAGGGCAGTAAATAATTACAACAGAGAAATAGGTGTTGTGGTGTGGGAGAGTGTTGCTTGCAGGCAGTTTAAGCCCATTTTCTCCTACCCCCAATGCGAGAGAAATATGTTATTCCTGTTTGATGAGATAAAATGGGACCATAATAGTTTTACATGAAAATTTTAAATTAAAGCAGGTTACTTTAATTATATCCCACCACTTCTGTAACAAGCTTTATTTGAAGAGGATAAACGTTTTTTACTCACCTATGTTTTTTCCCACTTGGCAGATTCCCCTAATTTGAAAAATAATGCAGCAGTTTCTCAACAAATATATAGAATTACAGTTTTCCAAATTGCGAGTGTCCCTTGAAAACACCTGTTGAGTTTCACCCATTTTCATTGTCATACGGGATGTTGGAGGAGACATTCTGTTACGGAGACCATTGTACTTGGTATTTATGATGCTAAAACAAATTTCATGAAAAACTGATAATACGAATAACCTTGATAATGATAGCCTTTGTAAAATGGAATAGGGAATATAAACAAATTATATGAGAGTACAGAAGATTTGAATAGCTACCACAGAATATTCTTTGGAGGAATGCAAGATAAGCATTACAAGCATTATTGGGTAGAGAAAAATGGTACGGGTTAGTTGCTTCTACCCATTCACTGATGCTCTCATTCTTCTTGGGCATGTCAGTACTGAAAACAGTTAATCCCAAGTGCTCCCAAGTATGAGTTTTTTTGGCTAGTATGTTGAAAATAAATTTAGTTGAAAGGATTTATTACCGTTCATTTCATACTATAATAGATGTGAAGATCTATTTCAATTGATTTTTTTTTTTCAGTTACTCTTTGTGGAGAATTTTGGCCTTTTAAGGTTATACTGTGTGGTTAAGAGGTAATGAAAGTCAAGTTGTGGGGATTTGTGTTGTAGATTTCTCACACTCCTACAGCTCTCCACTGTGTTTAATGGCTTTCACAGAGACTAGAGTAGATGCCAGCTCACTGGTTCATTACTGAGTGACCTGGGGCAAGTCCCAGTTTTTTCCTCTGTAAAACGGGGATACTAATAATACTTACCTTATTGCGTTATTGGATGGCTCAAAAGAGATAAGGATCGAATGAGAATTAATGTCCATTGCTTAACGTAATGCCTGGCATTTAGTAAGCAAATTCTTTAATAAACATTAGCTGAAAACATTGGGTTTAGGACAATCCTGTAGAGGAGCTCTGTTCGCCTGTCCTCATTTTAGAGTTAAAACCAACAGCAGCAGTAGCAACAACTATAGTAGATACCTTTTATTGAGCAGGAGAAGTGCTAAGTGCTAGTACAGTATGTCATTGCTCTCTATAACCATTGTGAAAAGGAGGTTTGTGGCCAGTTTGTTGAATAGCGTGATTAAGTAACTTGCATAAACTCATCCTGCGGTTGGTACTTAAAATTTAACTCAGGCCTATCTGAAGAATCCTTTTTCTCAATGGGTAGTTCGTACTGCAGCCCATAGGAGCAGAGCTGCATCTTGGCCCGGTATTCCCTGGGGGAGGTGACTAGCGTCTGCCATCTGTGCCTCTGATCACTGGGGCCCTGTTCTTCGGGTCCCATGCCAGTTCTCCTTCCACTTAAGGGGCTGACTGCTTTAAAAAAAAATCAATAGTGATATTTATGTTTATTGGAAGGTGTATATAGATTATGATATTTGTTCTTCACTTATAGCCACGCTCTAAGGTGTCTTTTAAAAATAATGAAGTAAATAATAATCCAGGTGGGGTTCAGATATGGCAGAAAATTGTATGGGTGTGATGGAAGTGACTGAATTTTAGGAAACTGCTGTATATTATGCACCTTTCTATATGTAGGTTTTTCTCCATTTTTTCTTCCTCTTTTCAGCCAGCCTTCCCCCACCCCCGTACTTCTCCCCCACTGAAGAATAACAATAGTGAGTTGAACTAGTTAGTCTGAGTGTGAGGTGGATATTGGGTGGATTGATTGGGATTAAAGTTATTTTATTTTATTGGGCTTCCATAAATTCTGCTGTCTGTCTATCATGGCCTTTGTGTTTCCTCTCATTTGGAGAGGTTCCTGTTTGCAGGATTGAAGTGTAACGTGATGCCTTCAGCATTGTGGCTTTGGTGATTCTCCTAATAACCAGGAAAAGGGTGATCAGTTTATGAGTTCATCTTCTGAGGCTCTTTATTGGCATTAAAATTGGCTCTGATTTATGAAAGGGGATATTTTCCAAGGCGATTCCCCCATTCCCAAGAGCTCCATGGAGATCACATTTGCAGGAAGTGAATCCATAAAGTAATTAGCAGGAGAGTAGACGGATCTGCCAGCAGTGAATAAATACTCCAGCTCTCGGCCAAGCTTATGGGCTTGGCTGGCGTTCCTGCCTTTGGGGATGGTTAGCACAGGTGATTGTTGCTGAGCCTGGTAAAAGGTTAAATTATATTTATGTTTACACTTACTTTAACAGTGAAGACGTGGGTTAATGTAACCCCCATGCCCTTTGACTGAAGATACTCACTTAGGCTGTGTAAAGGACTTACATGCTAACACAGTGGACATTCTTGGACACAGGTAACCAGCTGGCCATTTTTAGGCTGAGAGATTGTGAGGGACATTGGTTTTCTGCAGCAGTGATGAAGTCATCTCCTCTTCTTTCCTTTGCTGTTTACTCAAGCTGAACCAGAGAGTTTGGTTTTCAGTAATCTCAGCAGGTCAAATAAATCACTCTGAACTGTAAACTTTAGATCCTGAGTGTAAGTAGAAATGGTAGGTACCAAAGTTCAGGGGACTTGGGGAGACAGAGGGAAAGTCCCCTGCCCCAAAGGCTCCCTCCACACTCTTTGAAATGACCTGGTCCTTTCTTTTGAATCTCTGGGTGTCTAGGTTTATCTGCAAAGCCCTGAGCTAGCATATTAATACAGAGCTGATTGAGATGGGGTGGGTCACAGTACAAGGTGATAGGAAGAGCACCTTGGAACCGGGGTCACTGCCCCAAGAGTTCATGCCGAGGCCAGCCAGAAGAGGGAAGTGGGACTGTGAAGAAAAACTCATTTAACCTTTTAATGGACATATTCAAGGCAAGTCTGAGCCCCATATACTGTGTGAAGGGCGTATTGCAGCCTGGCTGTTGTCTGTACTTAAGCAAAAGGAATGATGGCAGGCTTTAGACTCATCAGTGTATGAACCACCCGTGATCCTGATTATCTGAACACCAGTGCAACAGATGCTTTGTTTATGTCCTCAAATCGTTTAATTCCTAGGCACACAACTGCTTTGGAATATTTGCTTCATGTTGCTCCCAGAGCTCAGAAGCAGTGTTTGTGGCTGCCTGTCATTATCTTCCTCCAGACATTTCTTCTTCCCCGGCCCTTCCCACCACTTCCTTATCCTTCTGTCTCAGGAAATGCCACTGAAATAAAAACACCTGCCAACAAAGTCCTAAATGCATTATTTGCAGTAAGAGAAGAGCAGCTTTGTGATTTGATTCCTACATATGCTTTCATTTGGGGGGAAATTTTCAAGTCCTTGGAAGCACTGCAAATAAATATAAAATAAAATAGGCATCTCTGCCATTACCCCTGTTAGTGAATACATAAGCATTTATCTCCCTTGGGGTAAAGTCAAGCCTGCAGAGGATAATGAATATAATAAGGTTCCTTTCCTTTTTGTACCCAATGGGTATCAGCTATTATACCTTGTATGTGAAAGCAGATAAAGCTATTTCATTGTGCTGGCAAACATCTGCTCCACTAGTGTTACTGCAATTCCGTTTTCTATTCTCCAACTGGCTTCAGCTAAGTGGGATGTTGGAGTGTTGTAATGTCCTCAGGATTAGACTCCAAGGAAAGAATACAAAAGCTTTTTCTGTTATACTTCCCAATACGTTCCTTCCTCCAGGGAAGTAAATTTACCTGCTATTCCCTTTCTCCAGGGCCTTTGTGGAAGCATTCTCCTGACTGGAATATCCTCTTACTGTCCTCTAAGCCAGCTCTCCCTTCTGCCAGATTTCACCTGGGAGTTTTGTTCTTTTTGCATTTGTCCATACCCTTGGGAGAGTGTCCAATCAGTGTGCACAACCTTTAGGCGTATTGTGTTGTTTTCTTGTCTCCATAAAACCCCTTTGTGTGTCTGAACATGGTATATTAGAAGAGGCTGGTATCCTGTAAAATGCACAGGACCACGAGTCAGAAATCCCGAGTCTTCATGTGTGTGATCTTGGACTTTGTCTCCATTTCTCGGGGCTTCAGTCTTACCATCTGTGAAATGGAGGATAATTTCTTCCACATCAGTCACACAAAGTTGTTGTCAAGAACTGTGTGTGTGCTGAAGTGGGTTAAAATGTGCTTTGTAATCTGTACCTAATGTGGAATTTTTCTTGTGGTGTGAGTTTCCTAAAGTCAGAAACAGTTTTGTACCTAGTAGGTGTTTGTTGTGCGGCAAGTTCAACTTACAACAGAGCCCCCTCTGAAACTAAGCCTTGGCTTCGATGGCTCCAGGGAAGGGAAAGCTGCAACTGAAATGCTAATAGAAACAAAATAATTTGTTTTTTGGATTCTAAGCTACTCATATTTTAGTAGTTTAAGGATAATTTGACAGTGATTTTTAGGAATTTTCACAGTTAATTTTGATATGTAATTTTTATTTTAAGTGTACACTTTACAACCAAACTACAGTGCATTGGCATTCCATTTCACATAGTTCCAATTATTAACTGAATGTATACTTAAGAAATATTAAGTCATACATAGTATAATATAACATAGAAGGAATTATAAGGCTGAAAACAAGTAATGATATTTGCTATTCAGGACATTTTGGACACTCAAGCTACCTTTTATTTGATTTGGAGAAATTAAAATATATACAGTTTGTATTAACCCTGAAATAAAGTGTAACTTTACATTTAGCATGCATGAGATAATAATTTAGGACACAGCAGTGTTTTGTCCAAACTTTCAGTTTCCATTCCTGCCCCTTGAACATGCCATTTATGTAAACACACACACGCACATCAGGGAAATTTCAGTGGAGATCAGATAAGCAGAACATTCCAAGTTGTTCTATAGTAGTACCTTTGTGTGTGTGTGTGTGTGTGTGTGTGTGGCAGGGAACTAGTCTCTGATGTTAAAGAATCATAGGTTCCCAGTTATCCACTCAGGTAGTAATGTTCTGCAGTTTTATTCGAGATCATAAGAGTAATATTTTTATGGTGGGTGCAGGAGAGAGGGAGCCACCAGGAAGCAGCATTTCAATACCTTCCCTCTGAAGACAACATTACATGGGATCAGAAAAGCCCATGGCTCTTGAAGATCCCTCTGATATTTCTTGAACAAAGTCTCTCTATCCCTTGTTCTTTCTCTTCTTCTTCAGGAACACCTATGATGCGGATGTTATTTCTCTTCATGTTGTCACAGAGCTCTCTAAGAGTTTCCTCAGACTTTTTGAGTCTCTTTTCTTTTTTCTGCTCTGCTTCCGTGCCTTCATTTATTTCGTCCTCTAACTCGCTGATTCGGTTCTCAGCTTCATCCATCCTGCTTTTAATTCCTTCCATTATGTTCTTTATTTCTGATATTGTATTTGTCATTTCTGACTGATTCTTTTTTATTATTTCAATGTCCTTTTCTATATTTGCTATCTCTTTATTTAGGTGTTCGTAATGACCATCTATTGTTGTTCTAATATCTTTGAGCATCCTAACAACTCGTTATTTTAAACTCTGCATCCGGTAATTTGGTTATATCTGACTCATTCAGGTCCTTTTCTGGGGATTTCTCTTGATTCATTTGTGTTGCATTTCTCTGCCTTCCCATTTTGTCTGTGTAAATCCCTCTGATATTTCTTAACAGCTCTTTCCCCTCCAAACTCCTGAAATAAAAAACAAACAAACAAACCCAAATTCTGTTTGTGTTTTAGAGAAATAGGAGAAATTTAAGCCGGTCTCAATGTTTCAAAAATAACTGTTTTTGAGCTCTACATTTAACCCATCTCATCTGAGCAGATCACCTGGCTGGCTGCTCTCACCCCTACTTCCCAAGCATAATGCTGGTAGTGAATAGTGGCTATGATTTGGAAAGAAGCGTACAGTGCTGAGAAAATGGATGTGATTTACTTCCGGGGAACCTAGAGGATCTGTCTACAAAAAAATAGAATGGTATCACAAGAAAAAGGAAACAGAATTGTCTTTTGTCAACTAATTTTTAGTTCCTTAGCTACCATATATATCCTGTACTATGGTACATATTGTAGGCAGCATCATGACTAAGCTTTAAACATTTTTTAAAAACTAACTGTGAGATTATTTACATTTAATAAAATGTACCCATTTCAAGTAGACAGCTTGAGGTTTTATGATGGGGGTAATGTCTGTGCCACTGGTAGGCAGAAAGCTAGCATCCAAAAAAGGCATCAAATTTTCTTTGACATTTTGAACATATGTTTCAAACTGCTTCCTCTAACCTCATTCATATGTAACAAATGTGTTTATCAATATCACATAACTAAATTATTCCCCAAGGAAACTATTCAAAAATTTTCCATTAGCTGATTAAGCTCTTGTGGCCAGATCATATTTTATCCTAGTCTTAAAAACTGTTATATCAGCATATTATCTTCAAGAGTTATTAAAAAGAACCAAGTGATGAATGGAAGTAGTTATTTATTTTGTTCTAGTTGTGTTTCTTTCTTTAATTGAATTATTGGGGTGACATTGGTTAATAAAACTATGTGGGTTTCCCATGTACAATTCCATAGTATATCATCTGTACATCATGTGCTCACCACCCGAGTCAAGTCTCCTTCCTTCCTAGCTGTGTTTCTGGTTGCAGGTGATTCGAAGATCTCAAAGAGAATGTCTCTACTATCGTAATATTACTTAGAAGAAAATCTCTCTATATATATAGATATTTAAATTACAACTATTTTCTATTTAGTTATCTAGTCAATTAGAAATTCTAAATAATTTTAGTGTTCTCCATGGTTTAAGTGGTCAGATAAAGTTAGTGGTAAAGAGGGACCATGTGTTAGGCCTGAGTGAGTGATGGGAACTGGGAAGGGCATTCTGGGAAGGGGATGGGGTGGAGTAGAAATAGGACAGTTAGGTCCATTCAGAGTAGAGTTCATCATGATCCTGCTGAGGAGTAGGGATTCTAAAATAATACAGGTAGGCAGTGGCCAAATTAAGGAGCATTTTATGGGCTACAGAGTGAAGTTTGGATTTTATTCTAGAAGCATTTGAAAGCAGTTCGAAATTTTTCAGCAAGGCAGTGATATCATTAAAGTAGTATTTAAGAAGATTTAATTTCTCTCCTTTTCTCTACACATATATATATGTAGTAAATATGGTTGTTTATCAATTCAGGTGATTAAATTATTCCAAGAGGGAATAACTCAGAATTCTCTATAATTATACTTATTTAGACTTCTTGACCCAAGCTTATGTTCCTATATGTCCAAGCTTCTTTTATAAATATTTTATGTGTTGCTGAAATGCTGTGATGAACACAGGCAACCATGACTTGTTAACTTTATCATTATTTCTTCCATATTTTCTCCTGAAACATTTAGGTTTGGGGCTTATTGATCCCATTGTGAAAGAAAGTGACTTAACATTGAAGAGCAGACAACACAATTTTCTGACTTCATTTAATTTGGCTTGTTTTACAAATTATACAGCTAAATTTCCTTTCCTGAATGTCAATTCTATTTTTTTTTCTATCTAAATGATGATAGAATGAATAATCACTTACTTGATTAGTTTACTTAGAAAGAAAATTTTATATCATTAAATATTGAAAAAGACAGTGGCGAGACAGTTGAAAATAATGTTTATATATTTACCATTAATATTTCTTGAAGAGTTAAATTTCAGGAAATTTCATCATTTGAGAAAAAACTTAATAAACTGTTTCCTTATTAAAGGTAAGTCACTAAATCAAACTATGCCATTAATCATTAAGTATCTTCTGACTCATAATTCATTAAGTTTGGTCTATTTCAGTGAGCTTGGCTTTTTCTTTGAAAAGCATTATTGCAGATGGCAAAAAATAGATGACCATGCACATTGAACACCAAAAACATTCAACTCCTTTTATTGTGGAGAGTGTGGGTTACTTTGAAAAGTATTACCATAGAACTTCTGAGACTGAATTGATTTAGTGACATAATTTGCTAATATTTTCATTACTAAGTAAAATACAGTATATAGGTATTGTCTATTCACATATTATATATTATGATATATACTTACAAAGACAAAAGTATATCAAAACATATGCTGATGCCCAACTGGTGGTGGAACAGTGGATAAAAGCATCAACCTGTGATGCTGAGGTCCCAGGTTCAAACCCCAAGGTTGCTACATTGAGCGCAGGGCTAACCAGCTTGAGCATGGAGTTGCTGGCTTGACCGTGGGATCATGTCACTTCACTGACCTGGAGCCCAAGGTCACACACTTGAGCAAAGGGTCACTGGCTTGGCTGGGGCATTCCCCCCCCCCCGCCCCCTCGCCCTGGTAATGGCACATATGAGAAGCAATCACTGTAGAACTAAAGAGACGCAACTACAAGTTGATGTTTCTCATCACCCCCCTGTAAGCGCTGATGCTTCTTACACCTGTCACAAGAGATCAGGCTATCGATAACTCACTCCTAACTGCTACGCTTAAGCAAAATTGGCTGTGTGAAAGTCTGATATTTATGGTAGGGGCTGGTAACATTTGCATCGCTTTATATCTCAAAGCTAAATTATTGGTTGATAAGTGGTTTGTGTCTATAGCCTACTTCTTGAGTCCATCTTAAGGGGTTTAATGATGATGGAACATTTTAAAAGACTTTATTTATTTGTGCATCTCATAGACCTGTCTCTGGTCATCTTCCATAATACTGCTTAGAAATACTCCAGGTCAGACGAGCCAGCTCTCAATATTATGCAACTTTAATTCATAGCAAGGACTGCAGTTTAGAATCAGGAATATTCTCCGAATGTGTGCTGTTGCATGTGATGTTTCCATACCCAGTTATTGTCAGTCTTTCTCCTATTCACAAAAATAGACTGCCTTTGTCCTTCTGAAGGTCAGTGAGATGGATTTGCTCAATGGGTCTGAGTGTAGGAGGCTCTTCTTCTGCTTCACTTTACTTGTACATTTTAGGGTTTGTTTCAGATGAATATGTAATCTTAAATACAATGATTTGACTGCAACATTTTAAATTAAATCACTCAATTAATAATAATTTATTAATACCCACCATATCTAGGGCACAGTTCTGGTCCTTATTGGGGATCTTTTACTTCTTTGTTTATACTCAGCCTTACTCCAAAGAGGATTTTACAAAGAGTAAAATAACATAAATTGGAAGTCATTTAGAAAAGGAAAACAATATTTGTTATGCAAGGAATTTTGGAATCTGGTACAGGCATCTATTGAATTTTCAGTTTAGTTGAGAGAATGCAAAGGAATAGTTAAATCAACAAATAAAAGTGCTTAGATGTTGAGAGCCCAAATGAGTGGCACAGACAGTTAATGCTATCAGAATGTAGAGTCCAGCCTGACCAGTTGGTGGCGCGGTAGATAGAGTATCTGACTGGGACGCAGAGGACCCAGGTTCGAGACCCCGAGGTCACCAGCTTGAGCGTAGGCTCATCTGGTGTGAGCAAGGCTCGCCAGCTTGAGCCCAAGATTGCTGGCAAGAGGTCACTCGCTCTGCTGTGCCCCCCACCCCCAGTCAAGGCACATATGAGAAAGCAATCAGTGAACAACTAAGGTGCTGCAATGAAGAATTGATGTTTCTTATCTCTCTTTCCTGTCTGTCTGTCCCTCTTTCTGTCTTTCTCTGTTTCTGTCACACGTACACACACAAAAAAAAAAAAAAAAGAAAGAGAAAAAGAAAATGAAAAGAATGTAGAGTCCGTAGGGATGCTCAGGCAGGGGTTTATGGAAGAGGTGGGGTTTGTGCTGGGACTTGAAATGGGGCATGAGCAGGCTGGTAAAAGCTGGCATCTGCACAGGTGGGAGATGCAGAAGGGGTTCAGAATGCACTCCATCTTACCGGAGGAGCTCGGTTTCAGCCGGCACATTCTTCCCGCTCGGTAACTACCTGTTCTAAAATCCGATGTGGAGAATATCTTAATTCTGTTTAAGATGAAAAGCATGAATATATATATTTAAATAAACAATGTGTTGATACTAGAAAATAATAAGTTATAGACAACTATCTTTCAATAAAAAGACAACATAATATGCCTCCACTGTAGTTTTAATTTTAATTTAGATTGAATATTGACTAAACTTTAAGTCAGCTCATTTCTAAGCTTATATTCATTTTTAATTCAAGATGGTAATGCTTAATTTACATTCTAAGAACTATTCAGTTTTTACTTTTATATTCCTTTTATAACTTATTGCTGAATATACCTTTCAGTTACTGTGTGAAATCTCTAAGGGAGTTCTGATTAGACTCCTGGTCCATTCATACGGTGTGTACACTGATAGTAGTGTATACAACTGATAATCTGATAATTTGCTCAGCCATGGCTGCCAGTAAAGATCCACAAGACATCACCACTAACCACTTCGGCTGTGATTTGTTTTTACTTGCTGTTGTTTTTAATCACCGCCCGACTTTGTTTTACCAACTCTAGTGGTAAATAGTTATTACAATGCAGAGCTTATCAAGCATGGCTGCTCCCACCCCTCCAAGTATATTAGAATGAAACACAATTTCCTGTGTCCCCATTGAACCTCGTGTAAACTTCTAATATAACTATTTTAACAATTTAATTTTTTGTTCCTCTTCTAAATAGTAAGCACTTCCAGGGTAAGGATGGGTATCTTATTTATCATTCTGTCCTTAGCCCCTGAAACAGTCCTGGCACAGAGCCAATTTTCAATAACTATTGACCGAATGAGCGAGCCTTGCTAAGGCTAGTCATAATCAGTGTTACTCAGCTCCTCATTATTGTTTTGCAGCCCCTTCTAACTCAGTATTTTATAGAGTCATATGGCATGAGAGCTGGAGTGTTTATTAAAGGAGGTCTGATTTTCTTTATTCTTGATGGAAAAAAGCTGAGATCCAGAGAAAATATTCACTTGCCAAAGGACACAGAGCCAGTGACCGGCAGAGCTGGCCCTAGAACTCTGGGTGCCTTGTGGTCAAGCTTTGAGCCTGTGACACGCCTTGCCACCCCCATTGACCACTCAGCCATCTCTCCCCACAGTGAAATGTTTTTTGTGGCTGGTGATGCTGCTTTTTACATGAACAGTTCCAAGGACTTCTCTCTTTGGTATTTACAGTGTCTAATTAGGTTATCCTGAAATAACACTTTTCTAACCAAGATTGGCACTGCCAGACAGTTCCTAAAGTTTCAGGCTGCAGATTATATATATGAAGCAAATAGCTTTCTTACTATGTAAGTTCCGTAATTTCACAAAAATGCACAGGTGAGAATGAGAGAAGAACTCTTTATTTTCATAATATTGTAAGTCACATGCAGTTTCTTTCTTAAAATGATAGTCTGAAAAGGCGTGTGTCAGGTGTCATCTTTCTGAACTGACTTGATGCCGACTCTGATGGAGGAGTTGCCCAGTGGCCATTCAGACAGCGACGGAAATGTGGAATAGCAAAATGAACAATTTGTTAAGAGAAATAAATTTATAGGCAGATTACTGACAAATGTAGAGGAGTCCTGGGTTTTTTAATAAATTGAGGTGATTTGGAGCTAAGTGTGACAGGAGACTGATTTTCTTGTAGCAGGAAAAAGCCAGTGATGTGAGAGCATATGGCTTTGGGTTCTAACAAGGGCATAATTAGAGTAGGTCGAGTAGGATTTATGTATAAAGAGGCTATTGACAAAGGTATGGGTAGGAGCCACCAAGGAGACTAAGTGATTTGGGCCTGACAGAGAATGAGTCCCTACTAGAACCTGAGGAGAATGTTTTATTCATTTCCTGTTGTAGCTATAACAAGTTACCACCAACTGGCTTAAAGCAACACAGGGCTTCTAGAAATCAGAAGTTAGAAATGGGTTTTGAGGGTCAAAATCAAGGGGCCAGCAGGGCTAATTTCCTGGCTAAGTGCTCTAAAGAAGAATCAGTTTTCTCACCTTTTTCATCTGCTAGACGTCTCCTGTATTCCTTGGCTTGTGGCTCCTGTTTTTGTCTTCATAGCCAGTAGCAGCAGGGGAAGTCCTTCTCATATGGCATCATTTTGACCTCTTCTGCCTCTCTTGTCCACTATTTTTTTTCCTTTTTTAAAATTTTTTTTTTCTGAAGTTGGAAACGGGGAGGCAGTCAGGCCGACTCCTGCATGCGCCCGACCAGAATTCACCCGGCATGCCCACGAGGGGGCGATGCTCTGCCCATCTGGGGCGTCGCTCTGCTGAGACCAGGGCCATTCTAGTGCCTGAGGCAGAGGCCATGGAGCCATCCTCAGCACCCGGGCCAACTTTGCTCCATTGGAGCCTTGGCTGCAGCAGGGGAAGAGAGAGACAGAGAGGAAGGAGAGGGGGAGGGGTGGAGAAGCAGATGGGTGCTTCTCCTGTGTGCCCTGGCTGGGAATCGAACCCGGGACTCCTGCACACCAGGCCAATGCTCTACCACTGAGCCTCTTGTCCACTTTTAAGGACCTGGGTGATTACATTGAGCCCCACCAGATAATCCAGGGAACCTCCCTGTTTTAAGGTCAGGTGCTGAGCAACTGTAATCTCCTTTGCCGTGTAAGGTAACACATTCACAGGTTCTGGGGAGTAGGGCATGGATAGCATTGCAGGCCATTCTGTCTACTGCGGGGAGAGAGGTATGCAAACTTGTTCCCTTCAGTGGAGTCTTGAACCAGTTGGGAACACATCTAGCTTGAGGTGAACTTGATGACAGGAGCCATGGAAATAAATGCTCTTCTTCCCAGTCTCTGGCCAGTGCTTCCTGTTGGCTAAACCCACCTGGAAGCCAGAGGTACAGGAGCACTGCTGACGCAGTGTGTTCCCACTCCCTGCAGAGAGCAAGAGAGAGGGAGGGATGAAGAGCGGCAAGCTGAACCTGGCCCACACAGGAACTCGAGGCGTTCCGGAAGACTCTATCCTGGTAGTTTCTTGAGCAGCCAGTGCTAACGAGGTGGCAGTCCTCAAAGCCAAAAGCTGGGACAGGAGAAGCTGTGTTATGTGTAGTTTCATGTTGTAGCCAGTGTTTCCCTTCTATTCTCAAGTATTTAGTAAAGTCTTTTAATGGCTTAACCTTTTGTTAGCCAGATGCTGTTAATTAAGAAGAGGTTTGTGTATGTTCACTTTGACACCAGTGTTAGTGGAAATTCCTTGCTGGCCCCATCCCACCCCAGCCTACTGATGACATGAATTGGTCAGGTATTCCAAGGTGGTTTCTCTCCCTTCAAACTCCGTCATGCTGCAGTGTTCCTTGCTGGGTGCTGTTACGTGTGGGGCAGGGAAATTCTTTCTTGGGTGAGGACTGCCCAGTGTGCTATAGAACATTGAACTTCCAAATCCCAGCCACTCAATCAATGCCAGTAGCGTCCCATAGTCCTTGTAGCCAGCAGGATACCCCCAGGGGGTACCTCAGCCTCCACTGAGAATCTCTCCTTTGAGAACCAGCGAAATGGAAGTCAAACCAACCTCCATCTTGGCCATGTTACTTACCTTTTCTCAAACTTAGTTTCCTCATCTAGAAATTGAGGATAATATTTGCTTCTCAAGGTCACTGGCAGCATTAGTAATAATGAATGTGAGGTGCTTGCATTGTCAGGCATGGAAACCAGTCACAAAGGTGAGCACCAGGCCTGAGAGCGCTTGGACACCAGACACTAGCCCAGCTCCCTAACCCAGCCTGCCGCCTGCAGCTGCCGCTAGGGCTAGGGCCAGGGGCTGTGCTACTGAGAAATAGTGATTCCGCTCAGGGCAACCTTGACAGGAGATCTCAGCCCAGGAATGTTTATGGCTTTCTGCTCAATGTGGAAGAGTAGAAAGTCAGCCTCCTTTGAAAATTTTTGCAAGAAACCACACTTAACTTAATCATTCCTCTCCTAGCCTTCCTAATATAGAGGACAAATTATAGATGTCTGTGCATTTATTTAGGGATTTTTTTTCTTTGCTCAAGCAATTAAATGTTTTTACCATTGCATACTTTACTAAATCCAGCATAAAAAGTTATAATTTTGCTAGCTCACAAGTGGCTTCCTGAGGCCAGTGAGAGCTTCTCTCTTTTAAGACCCAGAATGGCTGCAAGGTGGGTTTGTGCAGTTTCCCTTCATCCTGCGGAGTCAGCCTCATACTCGTTGCATTCTGTATGGCTGGTGCCCACCTAACAATTTAAAAACATCATTTTAAAATCTTGCCTTCCATCGAAAAAGTGCTGTTGTACAGTTGGTTGAAATCTATAAACATGAAAAGCTGAATAGAGCTAATTTTCTTGAGCTTTGGGCTTAGAGTAGCTGTCTTTATGTTAAAAGGCAGCTGGTGCTTTTTTACTTGAAGCAGAATTTCCAAATTATACAAATGGAGATGATTTTTAAATCATGTTTTCCAGTTTTATACTAATGGCTTTATAAACTTGATAGGCTTTTTATTATATGCAGTATAGCCAGAGAGATAGGTGGATCAATGTGTGAGATTAATTCAATTACATAATTAAATTAGTATTTCACATCTACCTTCTTCTGTAGTAAAAGCAAAACAAGCCAGCTCATGGAGGGAATTCTGGATATACTGCAAGAATATACCCTCGGAGCTCTTAGCTCCTGGGCTTCCCTTTGTTACTCACAGGAAGTGTCACCATTGTGTTACAGAATACTAATGGCAAGAAGAGAAGCCATGTGTTGAAAGGGGACTGAAGAAAACTTCTAGGATTTAGCCTTAAAGCAGGTGTGGGCACTCACACAGCTGGTATGAGATTAGGGATGTCAAAACGGGAGACTACCCCGGGGAGAAAGAGGCGGGATTCTGTTACTGTGGTTGTTGTGTAGGGCAAAGGGGCAGAACTGGGCCAGGGAACTGAGATTTGTAGCTGGTGTAAAGAGACCCAAGGGTAGAGATGCTAATACAGTTGCAGAAACAGGGAAATCAGGAGGAGGCCAAGGGAAGGTGTTATTTGATGTGCCCCACTGTCCTTATCAGGTCAGAGGAACTAAAACACCCACGGGCTGTTACAGAGCAGGTTCGGGAGCTTTCCAGAAGAAAGGGCTGGAGATGTGAGACCTGAGTGTGAACCTGCAGGCAGGTGGTATCTGCAGCTCGAGGAATGCCCTAGATAGTCGGGGTAGAAAGGAACACCCTGGGCTTGTAGAGAATTCTCGGGGAGAGAGTGCGCATAGGGGTCAGCCAGAAGAGAGGCCAGGCCAAGGAAAGAAAGGAGGCCTGGCTAGAGGGGTTGACAGAGAACCTGAAGCAGTTTCAAGAAGGAAGAGGAGACTAATGGTGTCACCTGTTACAAGGAGGATAAGGACTGAGACAAGGCCACATATAGATAAGCCTTCGGATACCTGAGAGAGCCCTGTCAGCTGCCCACTGAGAGTAGAAGATGGACTGAGAGAAAGATGAAGGAATGAACAGTGAGAAGTAAAAACATCAAGCCTTGATCTGACGGTAAAAAGGAGGTAGTTCTGGTAGTTGTGGTCATGCCAAGTGACTGAAGGGGACTGATTTTTAGCAGCAGAATGCCCTGCCTTCTTTGATTTCACTCATTACTATGAGTTTAGAGCAATTGCTCTCAAGTGGGACAGGCTATGGATTGTGTTGGAAAGCTCTCCCAGGTTATATTGGCCAGTTCGCGTGTCTCTGGAATGAGCTCTCCATGCTGGAGGCGGAAGCAGAGAACCCACCCTAGTGTTGGGGCTGACTACTTAATCCTGTGAGCTGCAAACCACCCCCTCTGCTCCCTCCCCCAATCTTCCCTGCTCCCTTACCTGCCACCTGCCAGAACTGGGGTGAGAAGAGAGCCCCACTTTGGAAAGCAGCCAAGGGGAGATTCCTGCTCACAGGTTCAAAAGCAGGATTGGGTGGAAATGCTATAAAAACTTTTCGACTTGGTACTTGCTCTCATCCTTGGGCTCTTTGTAAATCAGAGACTAGAACAAACAGAGCTGACAGTTCTGTTTAAAAAAGCTTTTGGGGAGTTTGTAAGGAAATAAAAAGAAGCATAATGCTATGCGAAACATGTAACCTAAAATCAAAACCAACAACAAAAAAAACTTTATTAAGCCTTCTCAACATGCTTTATCTATAAACTTTTTTTAAAAAATTAAGTTAAACAGCAGAAAATAAAGTGGTCTTTAAAAAATAGTATAAAGTTCCTTCCTTTTATTATTAACAGGTATTAACATTCAGGGCAGGAACTGAAGTAGATGGCTGTCTCCTCCCCCTCCGTTGGGTTAGAATACAGAGGATCTGGATTCCTGCAGGGTAAACAGAGGTCTGGAGAAGAAGCGTGATATTGTTAAAAATGGTTATTTCAAGGAACGGTACACCTCTGATCTCACACAGCCAGGATATGTGGGTCAAGTTCTAGATGCCTATTGAAAGTGATTGAATTTCACAATAGAGAATTCCATGTTTGGTAAAGAAAAGGGCCTGAGATAGCAAGATGCTAATGCCCAGCCAATTCTATGTTTGGGTTTTTCACACCGCTTGAACCTGGCTTCGTCTGAATTTCGTTCTCTTGCTTTGCCCTGCTTAACTTTTCAACTTTTCTGTGGTTTTAGAGGTGGTGGTGGTGGCCATATCACCAAGAAGGTCAGCTCTCGCTTTTCCATGATGATGGAAGGGAGGAGGGCTTAGTGACACAGAGACTTTGGAAGAGGTATGGGTCTAGTAGATACTAACACCTCTTGATTCCACAGATTATTTCAACCTTTTTCACAAAATTCTCTTTCAATTAAATATTTAAAAGAACTGGTGGTTAAAAGTTATGTTTTAAATCTTTATTTCATGTTAATGGTTTACAAAGTAAAATAATGAAAAAGTAACAAGGCTTAATTGATACACAACCTGATTATTCCAGAAATAATTTTTAATTGCCTGCTAAGCAGACCCATTTGGGAAGTACTCACAGTAGATATCGTAAAACTAACTTAAAGTCATTATATAAGGAACTGTTCTTAATTTTTATTGTCTTTCTTTGTCCCTTCCCTTCTGCCGTAAACATGTTGAGAGTTTGATTTGTGTTTCTAAAGTGATCTTAGGATACCGTATAAGTGGAAGTTTGGGGTACAGTCTAGCCTTTTCAAGGTGTTCTTCATCAGAAAAGAATCACTTAGCTTTTACATGCTACCAAATATAAATTATTTGTGTATGAATACTAATATTATTCATTTCAAAAAAAATCCACGTTTCCAATTTGTTAGAAGTTTGAGATAATTTACTTACTTACTTGTTAGTAATTGTGTATATGTGTTTCTAAATCCCCCAATTCTTTATAATGCAACACATCAATCTCTCGAATACAAAATGTACATCTCCCCTGCCCTGGGCTATGGCACTTGGCTTTCATGGGGAGAAGGTCCATCTGCAGTCACAGCCTATGCCCCTAGGTATTCCTTCAGTTACTCCAGAGTTGGAGGGTCACTATACAGGAAACCGTATTCTTAAATCACAGCCTCTGCCCACATCAGTCAGAGAACAGAAATTTTTGTGTAGGCTCAGGAATGCTTTTCACTGAAAAGCAGGTAATTACCATGCCCAAATGTAAAGGAACCATAAATGATATTTAGATTATTTACTCATTCAAGAAATATTTGGTGCCTGTCCTGTGGTGGCGCAGTGGATAAAGCGTTGACCTGGAAATGCTGAGGTCGCCGGTTCGAAACCCTGGGCTTGCCTGGTCAAGGCACATATGGGAGTTGATGCTTCCAGCTCCTCCCCCTTCTCTCTCTCTGTCTCTCCTCTCTCTCTCTCTATGTCTCTCCCTATCCTCTCTAAAATGAATAAATAAAAAATAAAAAAAATAAAAAAAAAGAAATATTTGGTAAACAAGACCCATGAGCCAAGCCCTATGCCAAGAATTAAACTATAGTTTGTGTTATTTTCCCATTCTTATGACTGGAAGGCTTATTGTTTATGTATTTTGATGAAAGTATGTATTAAATATAAGAACTGAAAGGTTTTTCTGTGTTTAAATATCAGTGGATGCTACTGGTTGATTCACCTGTTTTTAGATCTCATATAGCTAGTCATGACATTTATAGCAAATAAGAGTTCATTGTATTGTATATTTTAAAAAGATTTATTTATTGATTTGAGAGAGAGAGAGAAGAGGGGAGGAGCCAAAAGCATCAAGTGATATGTATAGTAGTTGCTTCTTCTCTGTGACTTGACTGGGCAAGCCCTGCGTTTCAAACTGAGCATTCCAGGTCATTGCTTTATCCACTGCGCCACCATAGGTCAGGCTGTGTTGTCTTTTCTATTGGTAGGTGGTGGAACTGACTTTCACAAGGGAATTAAAACTTAGCCTCTTTCCCTTAAATGCTTTAATAAATTAACATTACCAAGGGTGGCATTGTTTTCTGGCTGTGGATAATTGTGTTTGTTTCTGCATGTTTAATTTGTGATTTTAATCCCAATAATAGTCATAGTCTGTGTTTTCTTAAAAATAGACCATTTCAGCCAACAAAGAGAAAAAAAACAACAACTGGTGAGATAATAAGCTTGTCTTATGGGTACACCAAGCATCATCAAAAGAGAAACCTAGAAAGTCAGTTTTGGGGGTTGTGATTGAAAAACAGCATACATCTCTAGCCAAGAAGCCATGATAGTTTGCTTTCATTAATTTTTATTTTTTATGAAAGGGGACTTTTACAATTAAAAAAAATCCTTGTTCATTATTCTTTAAAAAGGTTATGTTTCTTTTCATTTATTTGTATTCTCTGTAATTACTTTTGTTCTGCTGATCCTATTTTTTCCTCTTTTCCCCTCATTATACAGAAATTTTGTACCTCTTGTTTTCCTTCTGTATTTCCATTTGTATTTTCAGAGAAGTTTCTTCATTAAGATGCCAACTGACCATTCTTAGGATATAAGTCTGTGTAATTTCTTTTGGGCTGCAACAAAGGCACAATGCTACTTTTATAATACGCCTCTGAAGTCATTTCTGGGAAAAAGGCAATAATCAGGAACTGTTTGTAGAGCTTTATCAAATACTTGCTTATCCTATTTTTGAAGTATCCATTTCCCAGAAAGACTGGTTGTTCTTTGAAAATATAGGGTATTTTTTTTCAATTAAACTAAAACTTTTATTTCAAAACATTGAGCTTCTAGGTGAGTAAATCTTACCTGTTGAAATTATACTCTCTTAATAGAAAAGCGAAATTGATACATTACCGTGCATACTGTGCCAACCTATGAATTATACCATCTGCACCTTGTGCCGGTCGATTGCATTAGGTGCTCTGCTCTAGCAGAGCTCACGACTTAATATACAGAGAGGAAGAACACTTGCCTTGGCCTCATCCCCTGAGAAGACTTTCAGACTTTTGTTCATGAATGAGTAGGGCTGTCCAGCGCAAAGAAATAAGATGTTTCCACATCTTGCTGATTTGTTTCTGGCTTTTGGGGGCCATTTAAAAAGGAGTAGCAAAAAACAAACAAAAAGAAATGAAGGAGAAGCATGGAGGCACTGACCCTGAGGCAGGGAGTGACCAGATAACTCCCAGTCGTGTGTGTCACTGCGGCCGCATGAAAGATCTTCCCTGTTTTTGTTCTTTTTGATTACTTCTTAATATATTCCATAGGAAGTATTTCCAGAATTTTGATGTTAAAAATCGATATGACTAGGAATTCTTAAGAAATAAGTGGGGACTGCCCGTCCAGTTGCATTATGTCTCACCATGGAGTTGATCAGTTCTTATTTCTCATGAGACAGTGTTCTTTGGCCATTGTGTTTTATAACATCTCAAATATGTTCATCTCCAGTGGTTGGCAAACTCATTAGTCAACAGAGCCAAATTACCAACAGTACAACGATTGAAATTTCTTTTGAGAGCCAAATTTTTTAAACTTAAACTATATAGGTAGGTACATTCCTTATCGAGGTAGCGCCCGCACGTGGTATTTTGTGGAAGAGCCACACTCAAAGAGCTGAAGAGCCGCATGTGGGTGGCAAGCCTCAGTTTGCCAACCAGGGACTAAACTGAGTTGAGTACTTTTCCAGAAGCTAACTCAACAGTCCCGAATATGATGTACTTATGGGTTTAAGTCAGAGCTGTAATTGGATACAGGATGTAAGGGAAACTTGTGATCCATATGAAACAGTGGTTTTCTATTTGGATTTCAGGATAAAAGTCAGAAAATGAGTTCCAGTTTAGGTTCAAAAGTTTGAATCCTTAACTCATGTTTTACCCTTATAGCAATGACTTGTGATTATATCAACAAATCTTCAGCCAGCTCAGTCCTCTTGCCTGGAGGCACTCCAAAATTCATTTAGGTGGTTTATGTAATAGTGGAAAAGATTCTTAGAAATGGGACAGGGTGGATATAAGGTAATTGCTTTTTTCTAATGAAATAGTGCCTTGGTTTTTTTGTCGTAATTTTACAAAGATTCTAAATTGAAATTTAATGGAATAATAGGGCACTCAGGAGTAGTGCAGTGCGCTGGTCTGCATTTGATCTGGCATGCCTGTCTCTGTGACTTATGGTTGTGCATATTATAGGTTCATTTCAAACTGCCAGTTGATCAAGATTTCTCAGGGCTTGAGAGAGGCCCTACTGTATTATTAGAACGATTGCCATGTCCTTGGTCAAGAGAATGGCTGTAGTGGTTTGCTTTCATGGTAAGTGGTTTTGAAAATAAAATGATATGCAGTCAGGATCTGCTGTTATTCATCCAGTAGTGTGCCTAATAATAATAATTAACCTAATTATTTGCCTCATCCTAGGCCCTGTTAACACTATTTATGTGTATCATTTCATGTAATTACCATAGCATCCTTTGGAGATGACCACCCAATCTTCGTTTTCGGGAACTAAGAGCTTTAAAATATGCTCAGAGCTATACAGTAGTATACTTCAGCTCAGATCTGCCTCCTAACAGCTACTGACAAAAATCTCTGTTTTTCTGGGTGGAAAGACCATAAAGTAGGAAAGTGACATGCAGTGTGCTCTTCTAAAATGTTCTTCCTGTTGGCGTCATTTGGTTGATAACAACTCTTACCTACTTTTGTCTTTCTCTTTCTTTTCTAAAGTACCATCAATTTTTATAGAAGAAGACAAGGGACAATATATAGCCTACTGAAAGGTCTTTTCTGTGCCTACACATGCTTGAAGCTGTATGCTAAAAGAACTATGATTTTGAGAGCCTCACCACTGATGGCCAGCGTGTAGGTTCCTTTATTTTATTCTTTCTCAGTTTTCCCACTGGTTAAAAAAATGGAGATGAAATCACCATCAAAGTCTTAATGAGGGGTTGGTATCAAGTTCTTTCAACTCCTTATAGAAAACATCATTGTAAATTCAAGGCCAGAGATATCATTCAGATATAAACCTGTGAGGTTTCCTCACTAGATATTAAGATCCCTGGGTAGCTAGCAAAAGATGCTACGTTTTGAAGGACAAAGGAGAAGAGTAAGAGAAAGAGCACTGTGCCGGGAGTCTTTCCAAAGCCCCAAAGTTGAGCGGTGATGCTTCCTAGAGATGACATACATATGCCCGGGAAGAGGGTATAACTTCACATGGCATTGAAGGGCTAGAGAGCCAAGCACTTGAATACTGCTGGTGACAGAGGGTGTGAGAGCCAGGAGCAGCACACTCTGTTCAGCGGGCATGGGGCTCCCGGGGCTTGGCAGGGCAGAGCAGGTTGGGAAACATGGCTGCTGTGGTTATTCTGCCCTAGCACCAGTTCGCACAGTTCCACGCTGTCCTTGTTCCTTGTAGCTCTGCCAGAGCACTTGTGCTTGGAGCTCCAAGTCCAGGCAAAGGAGGCACTGTCCTAAGTGGGTGAAGTGGTCAGGTGGCACAAAGGACACTGGCAATCCATTGAAATGAGGGCAGGGCAGAATGGAGTGTTTCCTTCCCTGGGTTTACAGACCTGAGCGTTCTTCCAGCTACATGTAGAAACTGTCAGTTGTACGAAAGTATGGACGTTACCTGACCACTTCGGTGCAGGCAGACCGGCCCTGCACCCTGCGTGACATTTGGGCTCTTTCCCCTTTCTGCTCTTTTTCACAAAGTGTGAATTCCTGGTTCTATGTTGGCAGGGCGGTAGAGCCCCATGACAAATAATCTTCAACAAAATCTTGTTTTCCATATCCTATTGACTCTGGCACCTGCTCTGTTTACTTAAGCACTCAGTTGATAAGAACAGGAATCTTTGCTGATTTTTCAGCCAGAGCTGGAAGACAAAGCTTATTAAGCCAAAAAAATAACCTTCTATTGAAACAATACATTGAAGGGGAGATGCCAGGGCAGTTGGTGTTGGGTGAACATTACCTAAGGCCGGAAATATGGAGTGGAGAGTAAGGGGTTTTTGTAGCAAGTGGAGGTAGGGCAGCAACAGTTAAAGAAGGCGGAGCAAGCTTCCCACTACAGACTGCTACCAGTATTTGTAATAACCTCCAGGGTGGGATGGGACTGGGAGAGTTACCAAACTGGAAACTGATGGCGCTGGGGGGAACCAGGCAGGGACACAGTTACTAAGTTAATGCTTAGAGAGCAAAACAGAAGACTAACACTTAGAACAGTGATGTTAAGATTGGCTTGATGTCCTTTACCTGTAGTACTGAATTAGGGTCTTTATCAGTGACCTCTATATATAGGCATGAATGACCTGAGAACTTAAGTCCTATATCCTTTCTAGGGAAGCACAGATCTTGGTTCCCCGCACAAAAATACCCAGAATTCCCTGCTAATGATTCATATCTGAAGACTTATCATTGAGCATTTACAACTTTGTGGCAGGGAGAGGAGGCATGTCCTACACAATAAAACATGCTGTTTTGTGGGAGGTTTGTTACAGCAACTTTTTGTCGATCATAGAGGAAAAATATGTGTCTTTTATCTGAAAACCTGGGTATTTGAATCTTTACCTCTCTGCTTGTAGGCAAGCCATACAACGTTGCTTCTCTTTCCCGGCTGTGGGGTGAAATAAACATCTGTGTACATAACAAACACAGGGCCGCATGGAAGGAAGGGCTAGGAAATCACACACACCAGTAAAGGTCTAGGAAAGCATGACATCCTCATTGTTTTTCCAGGAAAAAGTTATTGATGGTTACAAGGTGCCGGGCACCTGATTTGGGAGCTGCGGAGGAGAGAAGTGGGAGCCTCTGTCCCGAGGGCACCCCTAGAACTGTGTGAGACAGACGGGGCATGCAGAAGCACATTCACATGCGGACAGATGCACATTCACTGTGCAAGTGAGGTGACAGGAGAGAGTGCGAGGGGATGAGCACAAGGATGGTCTGGAAAGCCTTCAGAAAAAAAGGAGGCGTTTGCTTTGGGTCGTGAAGGATAAGAGACGGTTTGTAAGGATGGGTGATGGCATGTAAGACAAAGAGAACCTCAAGAGAGAAAGCATGGCAGTGTGAGGGGACTTGCCAGGTTTGGGGGACTGGAAGGAGGTCCACTTGGCTAAGATGGAAGGTGCCGAGGGGAGGTGGGGAGACCAGGGAGGATTTTAAGCAGGTGCATGCTGCGGTTGGGTTTGTGTTCAGGAGGAATCATTTGATAGCAGTATGGAGAATGGATTTGAAAGAGAGCTTCCTGAATGCAGGAAGACAAGGGTAGAAGCTCTTGCTGTGGTCCAAATAGGAGAGATCGAGGTTCAGACTGAAGGCAGTGCACGTGGAGACAGAGAGGAGGTGAGCAGTATGAGAGATGCAGGTAAAAAGAAGGTGGAATAATGCTCAGTGACTAATTAGAAGTGGGGGATTCAAGAGACAGGGAGGAGCCAACCTTGTCCAGAGTTTCTGCCTGAGCTGACTAGGTAAATAACCTGACAGATAAAGAAGAAGAAGGCCAGCTTTGGGGGCTTGGGCAAAGCAGACAGGGAATGTGTTTGGGGCATGTTGGAATAGAAGGTGCATGTGACATCAGGCAGAGGACCTGGCAGACATTTGGAAATACTGATCTGAGGCACAGGTGAAAAGCTAGACTGGAAAGGGAAGCTGCTCCTAGTATTATAGAAAAAGGAGAATGCAGTACCAGAAAATCACAAAAGAACACAATTTCAGAAAGAGTGGTCACTATCAGCAAATACTGAAAGGAAGACAGATGAGAGAAGACCTGAAAAGGGGTCCTTAACAGTTGATCCTCGTGACGGGCACAGTGTCAGTGGAGCAGTGGAGGGGGCGGGAGAGACAGCAAGCCGGGAGCAGAGCTGCAGGAGCCCGTGAAAAGCCAGTACGAGGGATCATTTTAATTCAGAGAGAAAACAGAAAGAACTGACAGGTGAGTGTCCGGGGGGACAGAGTTAAACCAAATTTTTCTTTTTAGACTCCTTACACTGCTAACTGAACTCCTGACCCCATCCCAACATCAGAGTTTTGTTGTTAATTTAGGAATAGGGATCCTCTCTGAAGCCTGTAAAAATCTTTTGTAAAGAACTGTTCCTTATCTCTAAATAATTATATTTTTTGTTTTTATTTTTTAAAATGGTTTATTGGTAACTGAGAATGCAAAGTATTTTGTTTTTAAACTTCTAAGTTTGAAAACAAGACAGCCTATGTTAAATAATATAGTTTCCCAAAACTTAATGTGCTCCTTTGGAGCTCAGTTTTTCAGCTTGAAGCACAAAATTAACTTTCTAAAACTCCTAGGCAGGAACACTCCTGTTTTGATGATCTCTGATTAGATGAACTGATCAATCTCAGTTGATAACATCTCTTCTTTCCCCATTGGTAAGGTTTTAAAAAATTCTACAACAGATGCATTTTTTCTAGTCTTACACTGACAGTTTCATTTCACATGTCTCCTCAGAGTTATATACCATATACAGGAGTCTGTCTTCACCCTTCTCGCTTTCATACACTTCCAAAATTGGTATGGACATGCTCACCACGCTGTGCCCATTCAGTAACAGGAAGAAGTCTTGATGAACATTGAGCTGTAAGCAGTTTTAAATTATCTTGATGAGTTCACTCATGTTAACATGATCAGGTACAAGAAACTTGGTTTTATTCAGAGCAGGAAGCTGTTTCTCACCCTTGTATCATTCTGTTATCACTGGGATTTTAGTCAATGATCTTAGGTAAGTCGGACATGTTCTTACTCCTTTATTTTATTTCTTTTGAAGATTTTATTTATTGATTTTATAGAGAGGAGAGAGAGAGAAAAGGGTGGGGAGAAGGAGGAAGCATCATCTCGTATTTGCTTCCTCCACGTGCCTTGAGCAGGCAAGCCCACAACCTCACCATTTCAGGTCAACACTTTATCCACTGCACCACCACAGGTCAGGCTACTCTTTTGTTGTTGTTAAATTTTTTATTGATTGATTGATTTTAGAGAGAGATGAAAGGAGAGAGAGAGAAACATCAATTTGATGTTCCACCCATTTTTGCATTTACTGGTTGTCTCTGACCGGGAATCAAACACAGACATCTACTCAAAGAGGAGATGCTTGAAGGTCTTCTCCATCATTATGGCATGGGAGGCTGAGAGGGGGTGTCGAAGCAGAGGGTCCTGACTTTAGGTGGCAGTGGATCTGACTATGGTGACAGTGACTTCCTTAGTCAATTCTGTTTTTTAAATAGTTTTAGGACGCTTGTTTTGAGAGCCATGCTTTAATTCACCCATCCCTGCGATGAGATATTGTGTTCCTTTCTGGAGAGCCCTTGGGAGTCATCCGTTATCCTCTTCTACAGTTAAATAAGTGATGCCCTTTGCTATTGGCTCAAGTCAGGGGGGTGCTATCCTGTGACTCATGCATTCTCATTCACAGCATGTTAAGCAATGCAGTTGGTACGAGAGCCTAATAAAGCCTGCTGAGGATGTCCTCACTGAGCTCCAGTTTTCCTCAATGAGGCTGGATTCCTGTCACCACACAATCTTTGCATGCCACGCTCTGAGGCACTTCTCAATGAAACATTTGTCCTTTAATTATATGTGTAGAATAGTGCTCTCTAACATACAATTGCTTTTTGCAGCTGAATATTTGTCTCTGTTTTTGAGTAGTATTTTTAATGTCACCAGTGTTGCCCCCCCCATGAAGTCCTTGGAATGTTTTCTATCCCTGTGCCCCTGTAGACTGCCTCATGGGAGGCCAGAAGCTGTCCCTAGCGCATCTTGTAATGCAGACGTTGGCTCTTAGAGAGGCCAATGCCACAGCCTTCAGAAGGGCAAATGCTCAGCTCCCTGGATAGACTGCTTCTTGTTCCCACCACACTAATTAATTGTCATCTCAGATGGCAATGAGACCATTTGTTCCGGCGTGGCCCCGGCCAAGCCGACTCTGGAAGAGGTACGGCTGTGCCAGCTCTTCTGCACTTGGCCAGGAATCTGTGTCTCAGCAGTCTGTCTGGGGAAACAAGCCAATTTGGGGTTCAAGTTGTGATTCTCTGCCTCAGCGTTACAAGCAAAGGAGCCACTTATTAAGAATGTTCCAGTGAAATGAGTTGTGGGCCTGTGAGAGTGGTCAGAATTCAGACACATGGAGGAAGTGTGTGATTTGCTTGGAAAATGGAAGTTGCCCTATTAAAGTTGGCCTGTGGCCTTTTGCCACTTAGCACATCATTGAACTTATGGTCTTCATTCTTTTATTGACTTTGAACTTAAATGAGGAGGAAGGCGGTGATGTGGACATACAGGAAGGCACTATGGAAGACGCTTCTGGACACATTGAAAAAAGAAGTGTGATTAAACTTTTGGCAGTGGCGTCACAGTGGCTCAAAGGAGACAGAGCAGGTGGGGCTGTGCTCATCATGTTAGCTAGAGAAAGTAAAGCAGAAAATTGGTGGCCTGATTTGTAGGCAGCTCCATGGAGCCGGCATACAAGTCTAGAATACCCAGTGTGACCATGTTGCTTGACTTGTGAAATGACATGGATTCAGAGGGCCAGGAGCTGAAATGGACAGACCTTTACTTAGACTCAGGGCTGCTGCCAGGACATAGCATGCCTTTGAGCACATGGAAAAGGGCATCTGATTATAAAAAGGTGCTTTTTCCTGGCTGAACAAAGCACCCAACCTGGTGAGCAGAATGCCGAAGGGGTTTCAGGGCCCAGATTGACTCACTGCGCTCACCTTTGTACGAGGCACAAAACATACAACTGGATGCGGGAGTATCTGCCCAGGCTTGTCTCAGGAAAAGGCTAGTTCACATGCTTTGCGGCAATTGAGCAAAATCTGTATCTCCCCTTCACTTCATTCCCAACCTGAAAACAAAAAGGTTCATTTGTTACAGAATTGTAAGTGACCTGCCTAAGCAGTGCTCATTAGCAACTCCATTCCTTATACTCTGTTTCTCTCCCTGCAAATTACACTGCCCGCCCTTCCTTTCTGATAGCTGCTGTAACAAATGGTAAGGCCACCATCTGCCCACAGGACGTGGTCTTTAAAGGAGTCATTTCCTCACCCATCTCCTCCAGGCCACTCTGGGCGTGTTTTTGGTGGCACTGGCAACAGGAAGGCACATTGAATAGCAGCGCTGAAAAGGCACTTTGTTGTTTATGTTATTCCTGTGGGTTTGTCTCTGCCTAATAATTAGCGTTTCCGGCCTTCTGACTTTATTTGCCAAAATATTTGCAGGGCTTTCGTGAACAAATAAGGGATGGTTCTAGACATAACTGACCACTGCCTTGCAGGCGGAGCACTCTCCTGGCAGTCTGAGCTTTAGAAGACATTTGCTCAGGGAAAGATGATCCTAGTAAGAGAACAAACCTCCTAAATCCCTAGCTTGTGCTGTCGTTATCTGAGCCACCACAGTTCAGGGCAGGTTGAAGTGGTCCTGTGTTTCTTGCAGGACAGTCGAGGTCCTGTCTGAGGAGTGGTGAGGCTCTGGGTTGGAGTTGCAAAAGACCAGTTCTAATTCCATCAAAGTTCCTAAGCCTCCATGTCCTCCTCTATAGCAGGCAATAATTCTGTTTGCCTAGAGTAGCAAGCAAAATTGTGGTTGAGGGGTCATGAAAGTGCTTTGTTAAATCTACAGCATAATAAAAAGTTTGTATTAGGTAAGCTTTAAGGATGTGGTTGTCCACAGGATTAGCCAAGGGGAGAGCCTTGTTCACAATATTTATGTTAACGGGGGGATATGGGCTTTACTCTGCTGCATTTTCTCATACAGAAAATAAGATGTTAAGTAGTCCAATAATCTCTCTGCTCCCTAGATGACTTGGCCTTCTAAGTAGTTCTCTTCATGCCTTATTCCTGAAGAGGTCTTTTGGCTGTCCCAGGATTGCCCAGGCCTCCAGCCCGGAAAATTCATGACCCTTGAAAGGGGCAGCTGCACCTCAGCTTCCAGAAACTCTTGCTTTGTGGAATTGTGGGTCCTGACTGGCCATGTATCTCCTCTAATTTTTCAAGAGGAGGTGGAAATTAGGATTTTTATGTGAAACTTTCCCATTTTTATCTTTTTTTTTAAATAATTTTATTTTTTTAAGGGGGGACATCAATAAATCAGGATACATATATTCAAAGATAACATGTCCAGGTTATCTTGTCATTCAATTATGTTGCATACCCATCACCCAAAGTCAGATTGTCCTCTGTCACCTTCTATCTAGTTTTCTTTGTGCCCCTCCCCCTCCCCTCCCCCTCCCCCTCTCCCTCTCCCCCCTCTCCCCTTCCCCCTCCCCCCATAACCACCACACTCTTATCAATGTCTCTTAGTCTCACTTTTATGTCCCACCTACGTATGGAATAATGCAGTTCCTGAAACTTTCCCATTTTTAATATTGGAAGCTATTTCAATATTTTAAAATACTATTTTGCACATCAACAGAATGTGGACAAAAACACATTTTCAAGGTGTGCTTTGCTGGTCAGCTGGTTTAGGACCTTCCCTAGGTCTCTGAGCACATTGTGACGTGGGCCTCCTTCCCTAAGGAACAATATGCACGATGCGATCATTCTCAGCTAGAGCATCAGCCGCCTTCCTGCCCCTGCCCCTGCACAGTGCCACTGAACCACTTTCTCTTTGATCTGCTACAATGTGGCTCCCACTCCGGCAAGCCGGCTTCCACTCCTTGACAATGACATTCTTTTCAGACCTGTTTGTCTCCAGTCTAGGCCTTTTTGCTCCTGGGTTTCCCATGCTAGGCCTTCCAAGATACTGCTCTTTCTTCAAGTGGGATTACTTCTCAGACCTCTCACATTTCATCCACTTCAAATTACTGATACCTTGTAAAAGGCTATATAGTCTTTGCTTCCTTTGGTGTTCCTGGATGCAGAGGCCATTTTTATAGAGCGACGGCTGTGTGACTGTGAGGGAAGGATTCCTGCAGGGGTAGATACAAGCCTTGTAATTATGTGGTAAACTTGAAATTATTTCCCTTAAGTAACTTTGGGGGTTCATATGAGGACATAACCCTGCTCAGATGAAACTGCTTTTTAAAATAATGTCCACAAAGGAACTCGATAAACTTTCTAATGTTTCCTGTATTTGCCAATTTAACCTTCATACCTCTCTCTGTCTCTCTCTCTCTCCTTAATGCCAGATGGCATTGTAAGGATTTCCATGGTTCCATCTTAAGTTTATCATGAAATAGTACGCTGAAGACATTTACCACCAGAGAATTTTGTTTAAGAAAGGAAGGCTCAGGTCCAACTCAAGTTCAGCAATTGCTTCTGACTCTTGCCACTGGCTTATTAAAAGAAGCAAACAGGAGACATAACCAAGGGAAAGTGAAATGCATTTCAGTTTTTCTGACAAGAAGTAGAACCAAGAACTAATGCAAAAAATGGATTGTTTAAAAATCTTTAGTTCTTTTGAGTTATATTCCCAACTAATTACATACAGTCTTGGAGTGCTAAAAAACAATTTCACATTAGAGTAGCATTTTGCAATTTAGCAACACTTTTATAGGTGGTATCCCACTTAATCTGCACAGCTTCATGATGAGGTAGGTAAAATAGTTTTTTAAAAGATTGCTAATTTTACTTTATAGGTAAAAAATAGAGTCATAGGATCTCTTCCAAGAGCACTTAGAGAGCAGTTGGTATATTGAGATTCAAATTTTCATCTTCCATTTTTCATTTCTAACTACAATTTGTGATTTGCAGAATATTAAGGATTCATCGTACACTCAGCTTCTGGTTGAAGCCTGAAAGTTTCCCCTTAGAATTTATTCTGATGGTTAATTTTATTCCTGTGCATTTGTCTCTAGTTAAAACACGTCCTTTGGAGAAATAATATAAAGAATAATATAAACATCCATCCAGTCAGTTGACTGGTTCTTTTTTCCCCTATACTTTATTTTAATGAAGGAAGGAGGGGGTTAGAGGATGTTGGGGAAGAGGTTGAGGAGCTCTTTTACTACTTCTTCCAGTTTGCCTCGATCTTGTCCTCCTGCCCAGATGTGGAATTGGTATTTTTATTGTTTTCTGCTAGGGAAAGGCTTATTGGGGTCCATTTGGGCAGTGAGATCTGCTGGGGAACAGGTTGTCATGGCAACCTGAAGTTGGTATTCTCTTTTATCCCTCAGGCATGGCTGTAATAGAAATTGTGGTCAGTGTGGTATCTTTAATAATGGGTATCATTGCACTGAGTTTGCATATAGAATTCTGGGAGCCTTGGAAAAGATGTATATATTCACCAGAGTATCCCGGGGAGCCCCAAAGTCAGCTCAGCTTTCTTAGGTCATAGACCTGGAGGTCTCCAAGGCAGCAGAGGGGCTGTCCTGCCAAGACTGAGGGAATTCCAAGGCCCAGGAGTCAGTAGCATATGGGGAACCAGGTAAATGTCTCAGTGTCTTAGCACCCCAGCCTTGGCAAACATCCTGAAAGCATGGTGACTTGTATCTTTCAACTTTTCTATCTCTCTAGGCAGTCTTCAACAAAACATCTTCAAAACGCAGCAGATAGAAATGAGAATTAAGGAAAACCTCTTTTCTACAAAACAAGGTGGTTTTCTATCACCAAATATTAATCGGTGTCTTCCTACATTCCACCCAAATAGCGTGCCTGAACTGGTTTTGATGAAAACAGGATCCATTTTGTTAGCCAGGGAACGTTGTTTGTTGAATCTGTGCCCTTCTGCTGACATGGTTCCATCAGGATTGATCAGGCCGTAAAGAGGGTGTTCATTTGATGGTTTTAATCCAGCTGTCCTCCCCACAATCAGAGCCCTGGAGTCTGAGTTGGAGCTGCATCCAGGTTGCGTTAGGAGAGGCTGCCATTCCTCCCTAAGAACAGTTGAGGACAGAGCTGAAGATATAGCCAGGGTAGGCCTGGTGATGTTACAGCTCCCTTGTTTAATTATGATGACATTTGTCTGGGGAGTGGGGAAAGATAGTCAAGGAGTTAATATCATTTGTTATGGCATAGCAGTTCCCCTGAGGAGGGCATTTGATTTATTGAAAATGAAACTCCTTGATCAAATAGTCTTTAAGGGATAGCTAAGCTACATCCTTGTGGATGAGTCAAAGGCTATTCTTATTTTTAATGATTTTGCATATATTTTGCAGAGCTTTCTGAATAACATAACTGAAGCCATGGTTTTGGGCAATAAAGAGCACTCCCAACTTGAAAACACAGAATAGAATTCTTCACCTCCCCAAGAAATCACCATGCTAAGAAGTTGCCTCTGACTCCATTTTCCTTGTATTTTAAAATAAAATCTCAACCAATGTGAAGGATGGTGCCTAGTCAGTTACTCACATGATGAAGGCAATGTCAGAGGACATTTATCAATGCCAGACCATCTTTGAAAAAGTTGGCATGATTTACATATGGCTTGTTTCACTTCATTTTATTTATGTATATAATTATTTATTAATAATTGACACAACCTTTGATAAATCTAAAACAAATAAATAATTACTATTGTAGGTTCCTTTTCAATAAAAATTCTAGAATGCAGTTAGTCAATGGCAAGGAGGAAAAAGAAACATTAGAATAAAATTTAATGCCTAGTCTGAGAAATATACCTGAAAGAATACTTATACCAAATTGCAGTGATTTTGCCTAATTTATTGTGAAAATTGCAGAATGAAGACTGTCCCATTGCCAGTCACTCCTCTGTGGCCGTGCTGTTTTAAATGTGTGCTGAAGGCTTTGGGCTGCTTTCCTCCCGTTTGCCCTTGCAGGAAATGTCAATGCGAAATCTGACTTCACTGTGAGATGCTGGATAATTTTTTACTTAAATGCACCCAGTGTCTATTTTTAATGCCACTCTCACCACAAAGCAGTTAAGAAAGGTTCACTAATAAATGTGTTATGTGTATGGAGATTATTTTTCCTTTATAGGTCAGCATAAACTCCCATGGGGAATGGGAAATATTATTGGAAATTCTTTGTGTCTATGTATGTGTGTCTCGGCTTCATTCCGTTTCAGTCAGGCTAAGTTTTTAAAAACATGCATGCAGAGGCATGATGTGTGGGGGTGCACGACTAACAGGATGGGGATGGGGCTCAACCGCCCCTGCGGAGAGAGTGGTGTTACCTCCGCTCGTGCCTCCCTGGAGTCCAGTTGGTATGCCTTCGCAATGCTGGGTAGTAGCCAGTTCTGACCTGTTCGGTCTGCTTGCCACCTTCTGCCCTTCTCTCTCCACTGCTGTCCTAAAAGGGAAGGAAGAGTCTGAATTGTGACCTTGGGCTCAAAGATAAAGGGACTGCCCCTGCCAACTCAAGGAGAGTGAACCAATAATCTCCCTTCCACCCCTTCCCTGAGACTGGCACATTGACCTGACCTGGACTCTGACATTAATGGTGAAGGCTGATCCTTCACTCATTCACTTTTTGCTTTTCAAATATTTGATTTAGACATAAGACTTACATAACGTATAAATTATAAAACATAATGAAGTGAAATGCACACATCTGCACCAAACACCCAATCCAAGAATGAGAACAGAGGTAATAACTTGCACCTAAATTACATGCTAATCCATTCATGTATTTTTTTAAAAGGAGGAAATGTTCTATTTAAAATTATATGAATTACTTCATGTCACCAGACTATGTATTTTTTTAAAATCATTATTCAATCAACCATTTACTGAGTGAAGTATGCATCCAAAAGGGCAGAGGAAGAAATCTAACATTTTCTTTTAAAAAATGCAACATGTACTTCTTGAGCATCTGCAGAGAAAAAATGTCCAGGTTCCCAGACAGGAAAAATGAATTAAAGATGAACTACTGAGTCATTTGGAAAGACTGTCCTCACCAGTTGCTGGTAAAGAAAATAAAACAGACAGTCAAAAGTCGAACTTGGCTCTCTCAGAAATCTCAGCAGTGTTAAAAAACATAGCTTTGTGTTATCGTAAATTGGGCAGAGGAAGGCTAAAGTATTGGGGAATGCATTTTGTGCTTAATGTTCTAACTAAATACATAGTTCTTGTGTATTTTTTAGCTTTCTTATCAGAAAGGTGAAAGTAACATGCAGGTTTATAACCCACAACACAGAGTAAGGTGGTTATTTTTAAATAGAAAAATTTTTGCCACCTCCAAATCTAATCAGGGGTTTCCTCTGAGTAAAGGAGAGCCCACTCTCAACATTGCAACTGTATTTCCCTTTCCTTCTGGTTCTTGTCAGTTCACTGAGCATGATTTCGGTTGTGGCACAAGTGATGCTTCGGGTCGGCGGCAGCTGTGTGAGTCCCCTGCCATCCCTGGCGGTCCTAGGATGGTTTCAACAACTCTGTGGCAGCACATGCTAGATAGTGAAATATAATCTTTCTGGGGAAACCTGTATTTAAAATACAATTAAATGAGGTGTCCTAAGCAGTTTGGTACATGTATGAAGGCTATTATTTGGAAGTGTCAAATTCCAGTGCCTCCTTTTCCATGCTCAGCCAGGACTTTGTGCATCTTGCAAGCTCATCATTCCTGGGTCATATTGAATGGTGTAATGATTTATGGGGAGCATATTTCAGTCCATTCAGAAATCATTCTTTAAATCCTTCTTTAGTTATCTTCAGCCCAAATAAGCTAATGAAGGATTGTCTGAAATAAAGCAATGTTGGAATGGCCATCTCATTTTACTGCAAAAATTGAGGCTCTTGATGAGTCCTTATGGTTTTGACCAATTAAGTCTGACTTCTAGTTTAGGTTAACACCTGGTTAAAAAACTTCACCTGCTATAACATAGTTCTGTTCATCAGAGGAGGCCTGGAGGGGAAAGAAACAGAGAGGCCTGAGAACCAGAAATGGAAGTTCTAGAGCAACAAAGACAGGAGAAGGGCAGTCTCTGACCCAGTCAGTATGTACCCCAAAGACGACAGTTGTAAAGAGGACACCATCTAAGCTCAGACCACAATCTCTTATAAAGTCAGCTCTCAGAAAAGAAAACTTTCTTTCACCGTCAATTTTTTTTATTGTTAGAATGATAAGTCTTATCTAGAAATTATCTTCTTTTCAGAATTTCCATTTAAAATGTTACCTATACCCCAGTAAAAATGATCAGGGTTGTATTTTTAATGCATACATTTATTTATATCAAATTGCATGAGAGATGTTGTTCTTTGTAGAAAAATCAGGAAAGGCTGGTAAAGATCAATTTTAAAATTAAAACCACTCATATCCCACTGGGTATAATCACCCTTCCTATTTTGTTCTATTTCTTCTGGGAATTTATTTTATGCATGTGGATTTTAAAAATAAAAATGGTGTTTTACTATGTTATAATCTACTTTTTAGTTCTAATATTATATTTTTAGCATCTTTGCATGCCAATTAATATATTTAGAAATCATTTTGATGCTTTTTAGAATAATTTTATTCCTTTTTGAAAAATGAAATGATATACTTTTTTAAAACATCAATCATTATGAAGAAACAACTTCAAACAGTCAGAATCCTACCCTTGAGCAACAGCTGTTGTCAACATTTGGTGAGCATCATTTCAGATGCATCAAGAGAAAAACTGGTTGACTTATGTCTTTCTATATTGTATATAATTATTTAACTTAATTCTACTTGAACAAAGAAGTAGTAGAAATAAATAAATAAGACGTAGAGAAAAAAAAGTCTCTTAATTTCAGGTAAACATTTCTTTACAAAGGAAAATAGTAAAATATCCCCTTAATTTTTGTGAGCAGTTATACTTCCTCCTATAACTACAAGTGGAAGACTATAAAACAACATCATAATTTTGAAATCATTAGACTTTTTAAAACTGCACACCTAACGTAGACCTCATCTGTTTTCTCACAGCTGTGGTAAGAGATTAGAAACTGTGTCCTGCCCCTCCGTCAACCACCTTTCAGTATGTGAAGGTTGTAGTATCATGTTTACTGCGTCAGGATGAATAATATTCACAGTGTGGTCTGTAAATATAAATCCCAGAATTTAACTTAATTTTGTAGGCTTAATAGATACATGATTTACTACGTGTTCTTTTCTCAAGTTGGCTGAATTTATACCTCTTGTAGTTTTGTTTTTATTATTCCAAGAACTGTTGATGGGTACTGAAAATTGATATCCCTCTCCCAGTTCTTTAAATCACTAGATTTGAAGTACTGCATTTCCTCTCCTCACTGGTCACTTCTAGTCTGAAGATTATGTAAACATATTGTTTATTTTGTTTTTGGTAGAGATTAACAACTAAAAAGTAGAACTATATCACCCAGCAATGTTACTTTGCTAATCTGAAGTTGAAAACTCAAATAACTAATACCACGACAGAACTTGCCTATGTAGTAGTACTCTTAAAATTCAATCAGTTCAAGGCCCTGGAAGTAGATCTTCCTTATTCTAATCTCCCAAGTCAAGTTTTTTTTTTTGTTTGTTTTTTTAAATTATTGATTTTACAGAAGGGGAGGGTGGAGCGAGAAGTATTAACTCATAGTTGCTTCACTTTAGTTGTTCATTGATTACTTGCTGTATGTGCCTTGACCGGGCAAGCCCAGGGTTTTGAACCAGTGACCTCATCATTCCAGGTCAAAGTTTTATCTGCTGTGCCACCACAGGTCAGGCCTCCCTAGACAGGTTTTTAAAAAGCAGATTGGAGGTGAGTTTTTTATTTTGTCCTTTCGAGAAACTACTACCAAATGTCACAAGTCACAGCCTTTCCAGCACCTGTGACATCTTCAAAGCAACTCCGTGTCCTGCCTGCATGTATGCCAGGAATCAGATGCCTCAGGTCATTTTAAACAAATGTGGGCCAGGCTTTGTTCTCAAAGGAAGGTTTGTAATTCCTTCTAAACCCAATCAGAGTTTCAGAATATGGTGCATTAGTGTTGGCTAATGACGTAGAGGTCCACAGTGTTATGAAAAAACATAAAAAATAAAAAGTGGAGTCATCGTGTATTTAAAAAATTCTTTACCAAAGGCCATTCAAGCCATGGACTCTCAATTTTAGTTAACCTAAAAGCATAAAATTAGATCTAATAAAATTTGCAAACCTTAAACAAATGAGTCAGAAAGCATTATATCACATTTACTTAACAGTTCATAATGTATGCCATAAATAATTTCTCAATAGCCAGTATTTACCGAAAGTGGTTGAAAATTACAGGGGAGTAAAACAAGGAAGTGGGAAGTAACTAAGCTCTGTCCATCGCAGCTCACCTACTATGCATTTAAGAGCTAAGACAAAAAATCTCAAACTTTCTCACTACAGTGTGTCCGTAAAGGCATGGTACACTTTTGACCGGTCATAGGAAAGCAACAAAAGACAATAGAAATGTGAAATCTGCACCAAATAAAAGGAAAACCCTCCCAGTTTCTGTAGGATGATGTGGCAGCATGTGTGCATGCGCAGATGATGATGTAACACCGTGTATACAGCGGAGCAGCCCACGGCCATGCCAGTCGAGATATGGATGGTACAGAGGAAAGTTCAGTGTGTTCTGTGGCTCGCTAAATTCGAATCCGTGACCAAAGTGCAACGTGAATATCGGCACGTTTATAACGAAGCACCACCACGTAGGAATAACATTACTCGGTGGGATAAGCAGTTGAAGGAAACCGGCAGTTTGGTGGAGAAACCCCGTTCTGGTAGGCCATCAGTCAGTGACGAGTCTGTAGAGGCTATACAGGATAGCTACCTAAGGAGCTCTAAAAAATCTGTGCGTGAGCCCTCATCGAACTGCACTGAATAGGTATGAAACTGGGAGAGTTTTCCTTTTATTTGATGCAGATTTCACATTTCTATCGTCTTTTGTTGCTTTCCTGTGACTGGTCAAAAGTGCACCATGACTTTAAGGACACACTGTATTTCAGCAGGGACAATTGCATGGTTGTAGTGTGACACTAAATCATTATGTGCAACTGTTATTACTTATTTTCTGTTTTAACATTGAGAGAATTTCTACACTCAATTTCGAAATGATAGTATTCATTTATACCTAGTACCTGAGTCCTAAACATATTATTACATATTTTAAAATGTTTCCTATGTAAACAAACAAAAAACACTCAACACCATTTTCCATGTGGTTTTAATTTTATCAGACTGTAGGAATTTTGGAAACTGTCTTTGCCTAGATGTTGGAAGAAAATGTTTTTTCTACAACAGCCAAGTCTTTCATACTTTAGCTATTGGATCAGCCTCTCCTGATGTAGAGCCTTTTCTACAAAAGAAAGAGTGGCAGATGTATGATCCACATAAAACATTTGCAGTTTGCCTTATTGAGCAAACTGCCTGCTTAGCGATAGAATCCAGGATTAAAATAGGTGTGTCTCAGACCAGACCCAATGCTTAAAGAGGAAATGGGGCTTGCTGGATTCCTTGTTCTCCAAAGCCACTTTTATATCATGTGAGAAATAGTCCCAGCAAAGCTACTCAGTTCCTAACTTTTCCTCAGCATGAGCATCTGAGGATTTAAATAAAATCAGTTAATAAATAATTAAATAAAGTTGAGAAACTTCACCTTTACGCCCAGGATGTACACCTGTCTTTTCAAGAGTGGTTTCTTGTCTCTGTGTGGCTACATGCAGAAGTATAAGCTAGGTAACCCGAGACAGCAATGAGGTGTTCTTACCACACACCCCGGAGAATTGTCTGTCATTAACGTAAACTGGCTGGGACCAGCCCACTAATTAGTTGTTGGCTCTACTTCTGGTCCAAACAGGTACCAGAAACATATAAATTCAGGACCAACTTAGCAACTAAGGGAGTTGAACTGCCCAAAGGAGAGACATGCTACTAACCCATTGGGGAAAGTCTGTTTAGGGAGATGATACTTAAAAATATAAAATAAAGCAAGAAGAGCACCCAGCAGTGTGTGTGTGTGTGTGTGTGTGTGTGTGTGTGTGGCTGTTAAATTATATAGCATGAGCCATAAATGCTACTTAGAGGCAAAGAAGAGAAATATCTATGAGCTGATATGGTTGGCAGCATTCCTACAGGGTTGACTTTATCTGAGCAGTGCCTTCATGTGACCTGCAGGAGGTGGCCCTGTGCGTGGACACTGCGCCTGGCCAGCAGCATCTGGCGGGCTGCAGTTCCCACCACCCTCTTGGCTGAGGGCCTCGGGCTGTTAATAGCAGCTGGACAAGATAACTGTGCTCATCATACTCAGCTTAGCCTTCTGGGGCAGCGCAGATTGAGTGTAAGGCTGGACATGTGAGGAGCTCCCAGGAACATCTGCATTTTTCCTGATGTGCATCTGGGGAGGACCTTTTATGAACCCAGCATTGTCTGCATTCTTCTCCTGGTTCCTTCCTTTTATTATTTGTCTTCATATTTGTCTCACTATTAGTTTGCATATTTGTATCTTTTAAAGTGTGCTGTGCACAAAGCCGGTGCTTAGATATTAAATAAAGTATTTCCCACATATCCTGTAAATGATGGGAGGAATAATGTTAAAGGTAAAATAGTCTTGAAGGACTGGGAAATGAGTATTCTGTTAACCTTAACCAAAAGGGGAACAGGGGACACCTTTTATAGACTTGATCGGGTACTGCCAAGATCTTGTTTTTTGGGTTTCCTAGGTGCTTCTCTAAATATGTATTTTAATATTAACTTTATGGATGCTGTGGTTACTCACGCACCTAAATAACATGTCTTGTTACCGTGCGCTCGGACTCCAGGCATCTCCTGCCAGAATCCTCCTCCAGGTGCACCGTATCCATTTCTGCACACCCTCTGTGCTGCACCGCAGTGTGTCCAGTCTGTGTCATAACCTTCAAACCAGGTAATGTTGTGCATAGGTGAAACAAGAGCATTGTTATTGGGCATCTGGCTTTAAGGAAAAAGGCAATGTCCTGATCGGTGAGACGTAGCATGGATTTACTTTGTTCCTTTCCCAGCTCCTCTCCATTATGAATCAGCAAGCAGGAAGCAAAAGGCACTCCCTGTAAAATGAGTAGACAGTTGCCTGTGATGATACTACATGGAAAATGTTAGGAAGCTTGAGATTTTTGTGCCGTTTTGAAAAATAGAAAAGCAAAGAAAGAGGGGAGACGTGGTGCTCTAAATGCTGCTTGGGGGTGTGGGATGGGTTTAATCTCTGCAAATGATGTCTTTGACCTACATGTGCTATCTCCTCAGTTACCCAGAGCAGAGGCACCTCAGGTGAGAGAAGCACGTGACTTGGAGCCAGTGGAGGATTCTTCTGCTAGTTAATGCGTTCCGAGAGGCAAGCTGGTGAGGGCCATTGCATGCAACTAGTTTAGGCCACAGGAGACCCTGGCGCTGTATGAAAGCCAAAGGGGAGTTGTAGGAGTACATAAAAATGTTCATGAATACTTACTGCCTGTAGTTAATCCATTTCCTTAAAGATTTGCTTTTCAGGATACTACTTCACAAAAGCGGAAACTGTGTTTCTGTGATTATCTGAGATGTAATCTCTACATAACAGTTTCCATTATGTCACACGGGCATTTTTAGAGGCACAGTAATATTAAGATCAAGATATTTAATGATTCCAGCAATTAAACCAAATATTAATACATGGAATGTGAAACAGATAAGTGTAACAGATTGAAAGTGGGTGTCTTCTGGGGCTCAGAGCACTGTGGTGTAGTTTTCCACAGTACTATATTTAACAGAGGCTTTTTATAATTCAGTAATACTAATTAATAATTTTTCCACTTCCCCGTGGCTGACCATTGTAGATATTCTATCAGCAGAACACACGATCAGTTATAAGATTGGTGATTTTATGTTGCATTAGTGGAAGTGGATCCTATTGCTACACTGCTGAGTTTTTGTACAGTGTTTGTTTTTTTTTTTTAACAAAAAATAATTGGCTATTGTCAACAGCATCTATTGAGCACCCAGCATATAAAATCCTAGTGTAAGACACTGAGAGAATAAAAATAGGAGTCACAGTTTCTCCCCAGGTTCATGGATCTGGGGAAAGGGCTACTTGCCTGCCAGAGTAATTATGCTTGATATGCTTGATTGCTAAACCAATCTTTAGCAGAGTTCCAGAAGTTATTTCATGTCTCACTCTTTGGGATAGAGCCCCTAATTTTTTCTTACCTCTGTCTTGGATACTGCCAACCCAGCAGCTAACCAGCGTCTGCAGTATTCAGTGCAAACATCCTCTCTCGATTCACGTCTCTGATTTTGGGAGTGGCTGAATGAATACACAGAGTATGGGCTAAACTTTTTTGATCATGTACCCCATCAGTATAATAGAATTTTGCATCCTCTGTAATGTGAAACATTTTAAGTTTGTTTGTTTTAATTTGATTAATTCTGTGTGACAGCGACTTAGTGGTCTGGTTCAAAGTTCAGTTTAATACTTATTTTTAATGTCTGATAAGTAGAAGGCTATCACACAAGATATGTAGTTGTAAATGGAAGGAATTGTATCACTGGCTGTGCTTACTAGGCCATAGTGCTCATTTTCAGTCTCATCCACCAAACATGCAACACGTTTTAACAGCAGTTTTGGTGGTAAATTTTCATCTTCACTGATATATGCCAGCTCTTATTTCAAACTAATTGAAAGGCGTTACATTATTCATCTTTAACAAATGGGTTAAAACCCCCACTGAAACTCTTTCCTTAGAAGATTTTTTCCTGTGTTTTTTAAGTTTATACATGTGACAGTTTTCTTTTTCCTAGTGTCACACCTTAGATCGCTTTTGACAGCAAAACCACATCACGATGGAAACATTTCCAGATGTCCATTTCAACACGCTCTTTCTCAGCACGGCTCTCCTAGCGATTTCTCTCTCATTCTTGTTAACTGCTCTTTGGCCTTGAAAAGATAGATTAAATATGTTTATGTTTGCTAAAATAGCTTCACCTCCTTGTCATAACACACACAGACACACACACAGACACACTCTGCGTATTTGAAACACTTGTCACTTTGTAAAAGAAAAAAATATGCAATCCATCTTTAAGTAATACAGTACTCATAAATGGTTTACCGTCACATAATTAGGAAACCTTTCATAGCTCAAAATGTTTTCCTGATTATTCCTCGTCTCATTGTAAACTTGTCAGGATTCTACTCTTTTAGATAAGAGAATCTATAAATTGCTAACTGGGGACACATTAATGGAGCTATGTAGCAACACACTGAAAGTGAATGGAAAAAGGATTCCTCAGGAACTTCCTGCCTTTCCCTCGAGACTCCTGGACACCACACACTGTCAGATGATTAAGGGTGTCATTGTATTTCCTCCATTAAATACAATTAAAACTTATTATCTTTCTTCTTTTCAGATTAAATACATAGGTTTAATAGTTCATCTTGTGCCCCTGTGGGTGATTATGTGTCCCCTACTCTGGAGACCACAAGGTGTCCACCATTGTTTCCCAACTCTGGCTGTATATTAGACCACCTAGAAGCATTGACAAACCTTGGCCAGCTAGTACCATTAAGTAACACTTCTTAACACTTAGTATACGGGTCCATCAGCTCTCCCCACTGTTGGCTGTATCATCCTCTCGGGTTCTCCAGGCTGCTGGTGCACCTAGCTGTGGCTGTATTCAGAGGGGCCACAGGTTCTTAGACGGGTGCATGTCACAGGGAATTTTATTGTGAACAAAAAAGTAACACTTCCCTATCTACAGAACCAAGGGAGTAGGTAGGTCTGTTCTTGACTTTCTGCTTTATTTATTGAGCAGAGCAGGGAGCATAGCAGGATTTGAGTTTCTCATTGCAAGATAATCTACTGCTATTGTGGAGAAGCAGGAGTTAAAGAATGGCTACCTCCAAAAAACTTGGAGTACTAAGTATAGGGGAGGAGCAGAATCAAAAAGATACATTATCAATAGTGTTGGTAGAAATTTGAGTTTGCATTTTATTGCCAGTTCTGTAAGCAGTTCTACACCAACAATGAGAATAATGTTTGACTAAAGTTAATATATTTATGACTCAAAGATATTGCCTGTAGGCTGAGTTGCTATTCGGCTCTTACCCATTGCCCTGCCTTTACCCTGAGGTGCTCCTGGCCTCTCTGCTGCCTACCAGGTAAAAGGTTGATGTGAGAGGCGTGGCAAGAAAAGTCCAGGCCCTGCTCTGTTCTGTCTGGTCAGTGCCCTTGCCATACCGCCGGTTAAATACTTTCATTCCACCCCAGCTTTTGTTTGAGTGTGTAATTACTAGGGTAAGACATCTCAGCCATTCTCCAATCCAATAGCTCACTTACAGAATCAATACTGTCTTGACTTTGGGTGATGAGTATACAACATAATCAGCAGTTCAAATGCTATAGAAATGTCTACCTGAAACCTATGTACTCTTATTGATCAATATCATCCTGTTAAATTTAATTTTCTAAGTAAAATTAAAGAATAAAAAAGTCAGCACTTAACTGATAAAGTCTAGGAGACTATACCAATATCATTCTAGAGACCCAAGCTGGCCTCCCAACTTTGGGACTGCTTCCTCTGTCCAATGCTGGTCATTATTCCTTCTTATTCACAGTTTTGTTAAATTGGATTTCTGGACATATATATCACAAAGTAGACAATTCTGTTCCATTGTAGAAGTATTTATTGAGTAGCCCTACCGTTGTGCTAGAATATAAGAAATAATCGACAGTTCCTGCCCTAAAGTAATTTACAGTATTGTTGGAAATTTAGTGTAAACAACCATGGAGAGTTAAATAGTAGTGCCAGCAATATATCCTTTGTGCCCAACAAATGGCTTATGAAGATTATGAATGTCCCAAAAAGATTAGGAAAGGTTTAAAGCAGGCGTCTCCAAACTACGGCCCATGGGCCGCAGTGCGGCCCCCTGAGTCCATTTATCCGGACCCCACCACACTTCCAGAAGGGGCACCTCTTTCATTGGTGGTCAGTGAGAGGAGCACTGTATGTGGCGGCCCTCCAACAGTCTGAGGGACAGTGAACTTGGCCCCTTGTGTAAAAAGTTTGGGGACCCCTGGTTTAAAGGGAAGGGGGATAGAATTCTTGAAAGTCTGAGACTTTGTTATACATCCTTTCTTTACCAGACCTGTTGCTTAGCTTTTTAATTAGGGACTACACACTGCCCTTTGTGACTAATGACTTTCTTCATAAATGTACAACATTGGACTATTTTACTGCCACCTGTAATTTGAATATATTGCTTAAAGTTTTCCCTTCATACCCCCAATTTTTTTCTTCCCCATTAAGTGAGAGGCATGGAGGTAAACAGATAGACTCCTGCATGCACCCCGACTGGGATCCTCCTGGAAAGCCCCTTCTGGGCAATGCTCTTTCCATCTGGGGCCACTGCTCAGCAACTGAGCTATTTTAGCACCTGAAGAGAGACCATGGAGCCATCCTCAGTGCCCAGGGCCAACTTATTCAAACCATTCAAGCCATGGCTGTAGAAGGAGGAGAGAGAGAGAGAGAGAGAGAGAGAGAGAGAAAGAGAGAAAGAGAGAAGGGGAAGGGAGAGGTAGAAAAGCAGATGATCACTTCTCCTGTGTGCCCTGACTGGAAATTGAACCTGGGACTTCCACACACGCGGGGCAGATACTCTACTGCTGAGCCGACTTGCCAGGGCCCATACACCCAAATTTTTACCTTTGTATAATTTATCTTTCTTAAGTCTGATATTAATGAATGGTAAAATAAAGAGAAGAACATTTTCATAGAATGGTAATTAACCCAGGTAGACGATTCTGAAATCTCTTATCAATAGGAGTACCATTGCTTTTAACCCATTCTAGCACACCAAGTCTCTCTTTACTGCCCCTTCTTATTGTTTTCTCTTCCCCTCTACCTCCTGCCTCAGCTGAAAAGAGATGAATATCTTTAACTCAGATTTTCCTAGTGATAGATCTGTTTAATAAAAGATGGCGGCCCTGGCCGGTTGGCTCAGCGGTAGAGCGTCGGCCTAGCGTGCGGAAGACCCGGGTTCGATTCCCGGCCAGGGCACACAGGAGAAGCGCCCATTTGCTTCTCCACCCCTCCGCCGCCCTTTCCTCTCTGTCTCTCTCTTCCCCTCCCGCAGCCAAGGCTCCATTGGAGCAAAGATGGCCCGGGCGCTGGGGATGGCTCTGTGGCCTCTGCCTCAGGCGCTAGAGTGGCTCTGGTCGCAACATGGCGACACCCAGGATGGGCAGAGCATCGCCCCCTGGTGGGCAGAGCGTCGCCCCATGGTGGGCGTGCCAGGTGTATCCCGGTCGGGCGCATGCGGGAGTCTGTCTGACTGTCTCTCCCTGTTTCCAGCTTCAGAAAAATGAAAAAGAAAAAAAAAAAAAAAAAAAAGATGGCAAAGCTCTAGAAAGGTTGACATTTCCTACCACCAACTAAAGGGAATTTTAAAATACTATTGAAAATATATGTAGCTGGTGCCCATAGAAATTGGATACGGGAAGGGTCATCTTGTACTATCCACAAGCACAGAAGAGGTTCGTGAAAGGTTATCTTCCTTCTCAGAGTAAGTCTCCCTCCCTCCCCCCCCATATATATATTCATTCATTCATTCCTTGGAATGACGACCAGAATGTTATCAGTGACGGACTCTAGCTCAGATGGCACAGTAAAAAGGAAGTAGGAGCTAAATTTAGAACTTACATGAAACCTTTTCAAAAATAGATATATGGCTAAGAATGTATAAAAGAGTCAGTATGCATTTTTATCTTCCTGAGAAAAAGCAGTGCAATTTGCTAAGTCTTTTTGAATTAGAAAGAGATGGATTTGATTTCATGACCCATGCTACATTGCCAGTCACTTTAGTTTTCCCTGGGAAGCTCCTCAATTCAAGGGGATGAGCGAGTCTGGATGTACAATCTCTAGTAAAATCTTCACGTACAGTTATTTGGAAATGTATTTCCAAATGTATTTGTTTTAATCACGTTGTTTTGAAAATGTGATGTTGAAATAAATGCAGAAGAATGAGATTTGGGCTTTCTGATGGGGAAAAGAAACTTACATGTTCCTTAAAAGTCAACATGATTCTAGCTGAAAAACCATTGTAATTATAAAATAATCACCAGTGGTCACTTTAATTATTGTATATAACCCATAATTTAAGTAAGTTTCTTTTTTATCTTTTTCTTTATAGGGACAGAGAGAGAGTCAGAGAGAGGGATAGATAGGGACAGACAGACAGGAACAGAGAGAGATGAGAAGCATCAATCATTAGTTTTTTGTTGTCACACCTTAGCTGTTCATTGATTGCTTTCTCATATGTGCCTTGACCATGGGGCTACAGCAGACCGAGTAACCTCTTGCTCGAGCCAGCGACCTTAGGTCCAAGCTGGTGAGCTTTTTTATTTTTTTGCTCAAGCCAGATGAGCCCACGCTCAAGCTGGCGACCTCGGGGTCTTGAACCTGGGTCCTCGGCATCCCAGTCTGACACTCGATCCACTGAGCCACTGCCTGGTCAGGCAATTTAAGTAAGTTTAGAACAGCATTTCCTTAAGATATAAAACTGATGGTCCTACATAGTAGATTGGGAGGAATCATAGAAATTATTTTAAATTTTTGGAGCAGATTTCCAAGTTGCAGTCCCCCAAAGTGTTGATTGACTGAATATAAGAAAAGGGCTAAGTGAGGATATTTCACTGTCATTTCCGTTGGATCGTATCTGAAGTACAAACTTGTTTGCTTCTGATTACTGAACCACTAGTGTATGTTTGTTCCTCTGCTGTTTTATGTAACAATATTACATTTAATCTTTATAAAATACTGTGATAACGGCATCATTATCTCTGTATAGGACTAAGAAAACTGAGGCTTGGAATGGCCCAAAGCATGTAAAGGGGGGTTATTACAACTCAGTGTTTAACTGCGAAGCCACAGGTGCTTAGCCAGTGTGCATTGTAACTTGAGGTAGTCATGACCCCTAGCAACCCAGATCGTGTAGAACCATTGGTATGCAATGCATGCCCTGGTTCCCTTGGTGGACTGAAACTTAAAACACACACACACACATACACACACACACGCAGTTGAAATTCAGTGTAACCACAGCTCTAGGGTATAAATTATGGGGCTGGGGAGGGAAAAACATCGGATGATCCCATGTGCACATTATTTTTTAATGGATCCTGAGCAGGAAGCTGAGGAAATTTCCACTGGTTGGAGTCGTATTCGGTGTAATTCTCAATTCCTCGTATGCAGAGTGCACACAAAGGACAGAAGAATTACACAAACTCTACAGGGAGTTGAGGGTGAGGTGTGGGTTGCAGAATCAGATTACTTCAGGGCCAGGCAGGCAGTGTGAAGCCAGCCAGGTTTTATTCTTTGAGTTAGTTAGTTTTGGCATTTTAAGACATATGATATTCTTCATTTCCATGAAGTGAAGTGTTCCATTATTATCAACAATAATGAGGGGCAAATGGTAGCCTACTTGGCTGCGGCCTCTTATCCTTTTGGAATATGGCACAGTCTTGCTGGATCTTCCGTGTGTCCAAAGAAATAGGAAATTGTTTGTTTGTTTGTTTACTGGGAAAGCACTCAGTTTTAGATGTTGACCTCATTAAAAAAATTTTTTTGTGCTCATCTAAATAGGTCTGTAGACTGCCAGCTTATTCTAGGCTTCTCGATTGCTCTATCCCAAATCTTCCCCAGACACAGGTTGCTTCTAAGTCCTGTTTTACCCAGGACACTTGTGGTTTAACCTTGTTGTCCTAGCATCCCACCAGTTTAGCACTTGCTCCAGTTTTTCAGTTTTTAAATGAAGCATTCTTACTAATAGCTGCACCAAAAAGCCCAGGCTAGATTTGGAAGACTTTCATTCTGCTATCCAGATTTTGCCCATGCAGTTGAACAGATTTCTCACTTTAACACTTGATTAAATCTGAAAAATGTTCTACCTCTTTTCCAGATCCTCCGCAGATGCAGTGTATCTCTATCTCCCTTTCAGAGACAGCACGTGGGCACTCACTGCTAATTTACAGTAAGCTCGGACAAGGGTGACTAGGGACGGTCAAGGCTTTTCAGTCTCTAGGGTGGTAGAGGATGTAGTGCTGCTGCCTTTGCCATCTGTTTGCTGTTGTTAGCCAGTCATGCTGGGCTTTGGCCTCTAGTCTGTGAGGTCGCCTAAGACACCAGTCCATCACTGAGCAGAATCAGCAGGAAATTATGTTAGGTGCATGTGGAAAATCAACACGGGCAACAAGTCTTACCATGTGGTCTGAAAGCTTTTGCTTCAGTGGCTTTATCATTTATTTTTGGGGGCATAAATCTATTATTATTTGTTTTATTGATTGATCATGCTTTTATTTTGTAATAAGTCATTATGACCATAATAAACTTAAAAAACTCTGAAAATGCATGTTTAACAAAAAATTAAATACTGAATTTTTATTTCTCAAGAAAGTCAACAATAATGGGTAACTTGTACAAAATCATTTGTCAGTATGTAACATCTACCTTTGTAGCCATAGTTATATCATCACCCACACAAAATCCTATGGTAAATGCTTTTGCTTCCTTAAAAACATTGAAGGCAGAAGTATTTTGTGATAATGATATGAATATAGTGCTTGACGGTGCAGGGTGTTATGTTAAAATAATGATTAAATTAAACCTATAGAGCAGAAATATATACTTGGAATTAGTTATGACTCATTCGTAAGTCATAATTGTGTCCAAATAATCTTTGATAATCTATCAATTATGAGTTTTATCTCTTAAAAGTATTTCTGAAAGAATAATATTATGAACTGATAGGAAAAAACTAATGAAAATATTTGAACTAAAATGTTTACATATTTGCATTTGAAAAAATAATAGTTCTTTTGCATGTGGCTTTCCAATTTTCCCAGTACCATTTATTGAAGAGACTTTCTTTTCTCCATTGTGTATTTTTGGATTCTTTATCAAAGATGATCTGACCATATATTTGTGGTTTAAAAATAATGTAATTTGACTATAGTTTGTCTCCTTGCACAAAAATTACTTCAAAATTGATCAAAGACCTAAATATAAGATCTGAAACAATAAATTACATAGAAGAAAACATAGGTACTAAACTCATGGACCTTGGCTGGAGAGAACATTTTATGAATTTGACCCCAAAGACAAGGAAAGTAAAGGCAAAGAGAAACGAATGGGACTACATCAAACTAAGAAGCTTCTGCACAGCAGAAGAAACAGTCAACAAAACAAATAGCCAACTAAATGGAAGATGGTATTTTCAAACAATAGCTCAGATAAGGGGCTAATATCTAAAATGTATATATAAAGAACTCACAAAACTCAGCAACAAACAAGCAAATAATCCAGTAAAAAAAATGGGGAGAGGGCATGAACAGCCACTTCTCCCAAGAATAAATACAAATGGCCAACAGATACATGAAAAAATGCTCATCTTCACTAGCTATTAGAGAAATACAAATCAAAACTACAATGAGATTTCACCTCACACCTGTTAGATTAGCTATTATCAACAAGACAGGTAATAACAAGTGCTGGAGAGGCTGGAGAGAAAAAGGATCCCCATTGTTGGTAGGAATGTAAATTGTTGCAGCCATTATGGAAGAATGTAGGTGGTTCCTCAAAAAATTAAGAATAGAACTACCATATGACCCAGCAGTCCCTCTACTGAGTATATACCCACAAAACTTGAAAACATGGGTACATAAAGACACATGCAGCTCCATGTTCATTGCAGCACTGTTCACGGTGTCCAAGACATGGAAACAGCCAAAAAGCCCTTCAATAGATGACTGGATAAAGAAGAAGTGGTACATATATACTATGAATTACTACTCAGCCATTAGAAATGATGACATACTATCATTTACAACAACATGGATGGACCTTGATAACATTATACTGAGTGAAATAAGTAAATCAGAAAAAGCCAAGAACTGTATAATTCCATACATAGGTGGGACACAAAATTGAGACTCATGGACATAGATAAAAGTGCATTGGTCACCAGGGGGAGGGGAAGAGAGGAGAGGGAGGGGGTTGGGGGTAAGGGGAGGTGCTTAAAGAGAAACAAAATATAGGGTGACAGAAGATGATTTGACTTTGGGTGATGGGTATACAGCTTAATCGACTGTCCAAATGATGTGGAGATGTTTTCTCTAAATCTGTGTACTCTGGTTGACCAATGTCACCCTGTTAAATTTAACTGTCTAAATAAATTAATTAAAAAAATAAAAAATAATAGTTAAGAATACCTTCCTTTAGCAGAATTTGTTCATCGCTTCACAGGTGTTTCAGCCCTTAAAAGACAGAGTATTTCTGAATTTAAAATATTAAGGTCTACAGGGAAGGACCCAATTGAAATTGTTAAAGTGTTTCAGATTTATTAACCTAAAATGCTTAATGCAATTTAGAAGAATATTACAGGTATTTTAATGAAATATTTAAATACAGAACCTGTTTATATTGAAAAAAATATATAGTCTTCTGAAAACTGTCAAGGACAGGATGTTAGGAACAGATATGGCTAAGAACATGACTAAAGTAAATGAATGTACCAAGAAAAATTCTACTCACGTTTTAAAAAATGTTTTACTTTATACAGATATGTGAATGTTTTACTTTCTAGGAAGAATTTTACATTTGAGACAATTTTAATAATACTAATATAATAAACCTGATTTGTTGGTCAATAAACATTTCAAAGATATATAGCATTAACTTTTAATAATTTAATTTCAGTCATCATTTTCATACTCAAAAGTGTCATGTGTAGATTATAAACTTTATCATCATACTCTCACTAGAAAGTTGCAGGTGTCTCAACACTGATTCAAATAAATTTCTACAATGGATTCTTATCTGTAATCTTAATGAAATTTGGGTCCTTTCTCAAAGTGACATTATATAGCTTGTTTTACTTTCCCCCCTCCACATTTAATTTACAGGGAACAAAAATTCCTAGTGAGATGTGGGGTTTTCTTTATTTCCCTTCCCTTTTTGCTCCCCGGATTTTAAATGGATTTTCACTACTTCATCAGACAGGTTGGCACCGTGCCATTCTTTCTTTTTTACATTCTTACTATTGGAACCTTTCTTGATCTCGGAGGTAAAGGGGTAATAAGTAAGTGTTCTCAGTCGCGCCTTTCCTTCTGGGAGATTTGGAGACCGCGAGCCTTTCTCATTTTTAGTTTTCCTCAACAAAAGATCTGAAGCCGCAGTGGTCAGGTTTCGCATTGGATGTCCCAGGAACAATCCCAGGAACATCTGGACCACCATTCATTAAGGAGCTGGCTCTTTTTATTTTTTCCAGCTTTTTTGAGAGTCTATCAAGCTGAACAGGGGAATCATCTTTCTCTGTTTTTCCTGTTGTCAAACAAAATAAAATCCCAAACCAGCAGCAGCATGCTCTTCTGGAGAAAAACTGCTATGACCAAACAAGTTTGAGAAATACAGTATTGTCTCCAACCCCACTATGTGCTCATGGATTCCTGGCACCATTACCTTATCCAAGGTTCTGAGTTCTGCAGTACGAACACAGACTTAACTTTTTTATAACCATCATCTCCACAGTTATCTGATTTTGATTTTATAATGCATTTTTCATACATGCAGCTATTAAAGTCCCAGGTAACTAACATTCCTCAAATATTCTTTGAAGGCAACCATATAGGCATACCTAATTTATTTTGAATCTTTATGAATATGCATATCTGTAAAAGAGTCTCCTTTTCTAATTTCCTTATCACTGTGGCTTTGTATAAGTTCTTTGAAAATAAATTTTTATAGTATTTATTATACATATTTATATCTTATGATAGCATCATCATAATTATGAAGGTAATGAGTAACATTTCAAAGAGTACAACATTTTATATTGTGTCCCAAGGTTTTATAGAGCTGAGGGCAAGAGTGTATGTAATGGAGCGGTGTGTTTACATCAGTCAGTAGACTCCAGAACTGTTTGCCATTCTGCATCAGGCATTGGACCCACATGTTATTTTTTTTTCCCCACATGTTATTGATACTGGGCTTTATGACATGGCAGACGCACATGAAGAAGGAAAATGATAAGCAAAGAATTAAATAGGAGAATATTTTACATGGAGAATTATAGTGGTAGGGCCAAAAAAAAAAGAGATTGATTTATTTAGAAGAAAATGGAGTATTTTAAACAAACAAACAAAAAATGGACTATTTCTTTCTCCCAAGAAGGAATCCATTGTGTGTTATAATAAGCAAAAGTAGCCAAAAGTGGAGCAAAGGGAGAAATATATTTTCCACAGATGTTTTTTGGGAAAGGCGGTATGCCTATAGTCATTGATTGCCTTGGCAAATACCATAATAGAGATTAAAAATAAAAATCTAATGATGGAAGAACAAATTTAATAATGAGATAATAAATCTGTTTGTAAGATCATAATAAACATAGAATAATATGTGATAGTTTGGTGAACTTCCTTATCTAATATTTTGCTCTCTTCAACTTTTTTTAGAGTTTTTGTGTTGACATGGTTTCAATGTCCCACTCAATATAACACCCTCTACACACTGCTCATGCCCTGCCCGTGTCCCACGCAGTCTCTTTCTACCCCTTTCTCCCCTTTGCACCTTTCCCCCTACTTTCACCTTCCCCAGAACATTTTATTTAACATAAATTCTCAGCTTTATCAGTTTCTGGTGTTTTGCCTGACACATGGTAGATAAATATTTGTTGAAATAATTAATACTTATTAATGGTAATTTTGAGGTAACTCACAATTTCATAACATAATATTGTTTTAAGCATTTTACTCACAACTCTTTTTATTTTCCTAACAGCCCTACAATACATAATTTCCCCCATTTTATAGATGAGGAAGCTGAGGTTCAGGAAGGTTGACTGACCTGCCTAAGGGCACAGGGCTGGAGTGTGACCGAGTTATGATTGAAACCTCAAACTCTTATTCAGTCTTCCTCCTCTCTTCTCTGGTTCTCTGGATTTCTCATGGAGAGATTCAATGGTCCCCTTCTGATACCTGGGTCATGAGGGACATGAGGGCTTAGGAAAAGGGTATTAGCAGATCCCTAGCTCTGAAAGATTCCAAATGCAGGATATACAATCTTCATCACGGATTCCAAAACGCTGTGTCAGGTAGTAATTTGTAGTTTTGCTGAGCCACGAGTTGAATTATAAGTGTGGAGAGACTATTCCGGGGGAATGAATCACTTGCTATGTGAATCCAGTCAGCAGCAGCTCAGTGGGACCTTGCTGTTTGTCATTTATGCAGTAATGCTCATTAAAAAAATGCATCAACTGTCGCTCTGTGTGTAATGCATTTTAATGAAGATCAGCTGTTCAAATTGTGAAGAAATTAGAGACGGTGAGGTGATCTAAGAAAGGACAGTTCTTATCTAAGTTTTCTGTAGCAAATTTTATGCTAAGAAGTGCTTGTAAATGTGAGGAGTCGGAGATCCCATATCCAGTATGACCTCTAGAATGTTATTTTCCCTTTGAGCACATTTAGGTTTGGGTGCCTTGCCAAGGTCTCAAAAACTAATAGCTGTGTACACCATGGCTTATGTTTTCTGTGTTGTTTTCCTTTTGTTTTTTAAACAACTAGTAGCTTTAGGTGTTAGGCTCTGTCTTTAAATGTTGAGCATGCATTCTGTACTTGAACTCTCTATATAAGTGCTATTATTGCCCCCATCTCACAGATTAGGAAACAGAGGTTTAGAGAGGTTAAATACCTTGCCCAAGGTCATGCTCAATTTGTACAGAGTGGAGGTGGAGTTATAACACAGCAATCTGATCTCATATTCCATCATTTTATTTTGTACTTACTTTGAGCTGAAGAAAAAAAAAAAAGCTTGGTTTTTTTTTTCCAGTTTATTTAAGGGTCTGAATTTTTTTCTCTAGAATTAATGCCAAAATGAAAATAAGCACCAAGGAAAAAGAATGAGACATTGTGAGTCTTGGTTCAGAATTAAAATATCTTCAGCAGTGGTTTGGAACTTTTCTAAATTAGAGGTCTTATGTGTGTTGGGCATCCCTTCCAACAGAGCAGACCTAATGAGCTGAGTTTTTGTAGCTAAGAGCTTCAACAAATGTGGAAGTTACCATTTGCTTTTCTACTTCTGGAGTATAGGAACTGGAATAGGTGTGACATTCCAGCCTAAAGCCACCATGAGGTGTTAATGAGTTTTTGAAAATCTTTCCAAAGTGACTATAAGATCCTATTTGTTTCATCTGAAGGCTTGGTCTTCTGTGGGCAGGGTAACCTACTCTGGTGGAAACACAGTTCTCCCTCCCTCTACCTAAGCAACCATGGAAACATCAGCACAGCTAAGAGTTACCTGAACTTTATGATCACTGAGTCACTAAAACAAGACGTGACCACATTGGCACATCTTGTGGTTTCTATGTGGTCTTTTCCTCGAATTCTGCCAGTCTTTAAGAGCAGCTACTGAGTTCCCTCTAATGCTTGCCACCAGCTCACAAAAAATTCTGAAAGCTAGCATTCACCATTAAATATTCCATCCTGCATGCTCAAGTCTAACTTAAAATGAAACAATTATATTTTGCATAGTGTTTATATAATTAGCTCACACCTGTTTTTGCTTTTCTCTGAACAATGTTCACAGTAAAAAGGACAGTCAATTGTAATTGATTGTTATTTATAATATTATTAGCAATTACTTCTTTTCATCATAGTTTTGTTTTTAATTGTTTACTTTCATATAATTACTTGTGATTTCTACTACTATTCACATTTGACATGTGGGCAAATAGAAAAGGGTCAAATTTATCTTTTTACTCTGGCACACTAAAAAACATTCTTTCCACATACAGAGTATGTTTTACCAAAAAAATTAAAGTATTGAACTTCCACTGGGATCATGTAATAGGCAGTTTTAAAATTCAGTGTGTATTTTATAAAATGCTGTCATACTTTATAACAACTTAGAGAACTTCAGTTGAAAGCTCTTACATAAATGCAAATTACTATTGATTATATTTGAATGTCATTTTCCAAAACAGCAAGGATGGAATTAAACAACAAAGTTTAGGAGGCAGTAAAAATGACTTAGAAACTCTGACCTGGACGAAGGCAGAGTGGTAGTCTGTGTGTAATTGAGGGCAGTATACTCTCGTGGATGCTGTAGGTTAACTTCTCAGAGTTACGGCCCAGAGCTGCTACAATTCATATTATAGCTTTCACCATGGAGGTCAATTTGAACTAACAGGTAGTACAAAACTCACTAGACCAGGGCTCTCAAACTCAACTCAGCATGTGGGCCGCAGAGCAAGATCACAGCCTTTCGGCGGGCCGCACTAGGTCTACAAAAGGCAACTGTTACGCAACGCTTTTCTCACTGCAGTTGAAAACAAAAAAAATCAGTACAACAAGCACAATCGTACATGCAGTTTACTGCGGGCCGCGAGTTTGAGACCCCTGCACTAGATCGTTTTTTCCCCCCACAGTTTAAAGGAAATGCCATTTTTATTTTGTTAAGTGAACCTTCATCAGCCTGTTTCTCCTCCTTGGAAACATTATGCATCTTCATCTCCACCTGCCAGGCAAATCCTGTCTTCTCTCTGGCACCTTGTTTGGACTCCTTTGTTCATATTGAGTTCTACTTGCTCAGTCCATATGTGGCATTACTCATGTACAGACTTAACTATGATTTTCCCTGTATCGTTAAGTACTATTGGAAATAGTGAAGTCTTATTTTAATAAATAATATGTGTGCTCAGAGAGGAACAGTGTCAAACTCCTTCATCCCCTATGCATTGTAGATGTCTTTATTGTATGTTTGTAATTATACAGTTTATGGTTAGATGGAGCTTATAATTTGCTCCAAGTGCATCATATTATGGACAAGAAAAATGAAGTTATAAAGATATAAAGTAATTTCTCCTAAGGGTTATAGCTACTGTTCGAGGTAAAGCCAGGATTAGAAGTTAGATATCCTGATTTCTAATTTAATGCAATTCCCACTTTTCCTTCCTTGCATTCTTCATTCAACAAATATTTATCAAGCCCTGGCCAGTTGGCTCAGCGGTAGAGCGTCGGCCTAGCGTGCGGAGGACCCGGGTTCGATTCCCGGCCAGGGCACACAGGAGAAGCGCCCATTTGCTTCTCCACCCCTCCGCCGCGCTTTCCTCTCTGTCTCTCTCTTCCCCTCCCGCAGCCAAGGCTCCATTGGAGCAAAGATGGCCCGGGCGCTGGGGATGGCTCTGTGGCCTCTGCCTCAGGCGCTAGAGTGGCTCTGGTCGCAACATGGCGATGCCCAGGATGGGCAGAGCATCGTCCCCTGGTGGGCAGAGCATCGCCCCATGGTGGGTGTGCCGGGTGGATCCTGGTCGGGCGCATGCGGGAGTCTGTCTGACTGTCTCTCCCTGTTTCCAGCTTCAGAAAAATGCAAAAAACAAACAAACAAACAAAAAAAAAACACACCAAATATTTATCAAGCATCTACCAGGTAGCTGGCATTCTGCTGGGCCCTGATGTTGCAGTGTTGAGCCTGTTTTGGAACTTAACACTGTGATTAGAGAAGAAGATGTTAACAAATCTCATACCAATACCAGTACAGCAGCTACTGAGATGAGTGCTGTTAAGGATTGCGTAGTGCTTTGAGGATAAGTAATGGATGAAGAGCTCCTCAGGAAATTGACTTTGACTTATGGGACTTGGCATTGTATTTATGTATTTTAAAATGCCATTAAGTCAGACAGATATTTGTTCACTTACTCTGTGTTGGGTCCCCAAAAGAAATTAGAGTCAGTAACTATAGTCCCTTCTCTCAACGTGTAGTCCTACAAGAAGGATAAGTAAAGTAAAATGTAAAAGTTTAATGGTTCAGTGGATGCAAAGATCACATTTTAGGGAAGAGGAGAAGAATCAGAGAGATGGCACACGATATAGCCCCAGAACAAAAGCTAAAGCAGGTCCAGAAAAGAAGAGGGAAACCATTACAGCTGTAAGAAAGAGCAAGCAGAGAGAGACCAACAGAGGAAATTACAGGAGTTTTCTGGCAATAGAGAGTAGTCTCATTTTACGGGAGCGGGCTCTCAACGGAAAGTTACAATACACTGTTGAGACTGTTGTCTTTATTTAAATACCCTTACAGTCAACTGAAATTAAGGATGGAAATGTAAGAACTCCCCCTTGTTCCTACTCCTGGATCACATAAGCCTGTGCTTTGTTTGCCATCTATATGGATTGCTCCCCCCATGGGAACTATGTCCAGTTCTCTCATTGCTCTATTACCTAGCATCTCAGGGGGGCCCAGTAAGCATTTAATCCTAATGGTGAAAAGTGTCTGGTGTGTTGATACTGTTTTCTCTGGCAGAAGCCAACTTCTGTAGAAACAGAAACAGAACTTCTTGCGAATTGCTTGGCTGGCCTAGTGTAGTGAGTATCAAATTCATTTTTAAATAATGCCTACACTAACCTATGTCACCATGTAGCTTCAGCCAAGTCAGAGAAAGAGTACAACCATTTGTTCCTATGGATAGTATAATAGTTTGTCTAAATATTATTGTAGGAAAGTTCTGAAATTTTGTACTCTTTAGCATGTACTAACCAGTGGCCAGCTACTGTGTTCTAGTTTCTACGGAGGGCACGGTGTTATTGGTCAAACTTATTAGGGAAGCAAAAGAAGAAGAATCTTTTCAAACGGATGCTGCAAATGAGTGGCCCTCAGTCAAACTCGGGCACAGAAATGCTTTATTTATATTTTATAGGGTTGCCAAGATTTAAATTTAGAGGTATTTCATAGAAAAAACTCCCATAGATATTTCACAAAAAATAAGAGATTTTTGGCTTTCCTTGAAAAATTGGAAGATCTGGCAACAATGGACAGGCATTCTCAGTGACAGCAATAGGTTGGAGCTAAATAGCAGGTGCCCTTTTTAATGAGTAAGTGTATTTCTCAGTGTGCCACAATCCCCATCACTCCTGTTGTATACATCCAGCCTGGTTCACTTAATTTCACGGCTTCCTGGCCCTTATGAACATCTCTTAAAGACCCCTGCTTTGCAGTGGCTGCTGCCTCTGTGGGCCTCTTCTTTTTAGCTTCCCACAGCAATTCTGTGGCCCAGCCTTATTTCTAGAGTTTCTGATTCCAAAGGTTTGAGGTGGGACTAGAGGATTTGCAGCTCTATTATATTCCCAGATGCTGCTGCTGGTGTTTGGCCCACCTTTTGAGAATCACTGATCCCACATGAGGTTAATGGGGCAGTATGTTCCCCACTGGAAATAACATTTGGAAAGATTGAGCAGTTTACCTGGGGTCAATTTACCTGGGGTTATGAGAAGCAGAGTTAGTTAGGTTCAAAATGCTTTCTTTAGAGTATATCCCACAAGAAACGATCCTGTGCCCCTAGCTGCCCTCCAAGATCCGCTGAATCCTCCAGGGAACCCTAGAATACAGATGTAATTTAGGAGTACAGCAAGGGTGATCATTGTCATGTCACAGGACACAAAGAGTTAGAGCTGGATTGTATTCTTTATTGTGTTTGGTGAGCAAGGGCAGAAAGGCATTCTGCGTACCGGCTGGGCAGGGTGGAGGAGGCCCCTACTCTCAGTGTTTTATGCTTGGAGGAGGTCCAGTTCAGCTGGCTAAAGGCAGAGAAGATAAATCCAGTACATACTCTTTGATATCAAAAGAGAAAAAAAAGAGCTAAGTGGAGCATGACTTTGGGGATTCATTGGGAAACTAGTGAGAATTGTTTTCAAAAAGTGAATCTGGTGGGGAACTATGACTGAGTTAGGCCCACCTGGAGTGGGGCTCAGGAGCAGGACCCCAAGCTGTCAGGACTGCTGGTGGTTTGACAAGGCAGAGTGCCTGGAGAGGGACTAGGTGCAGAAAGCAACTACAGGGATCTGTTTTCCAAGATTGAGGTCCAGCACGGAGCTGGGGCTTTTCTATTACTAGATCTGACTGTCAAGGTCAGAGCACAACTACCAAGAACAGTGGTTTCTTCAATCTTAACATGCTGGGCTTCTTAAAATCTTACTAAAGTCAGGATTAGTCTAATGACATAAGGGCCTTCTCACTTATGGGCTCTTTTTTTGTGTGTGTTGATATAAAAGAGTCTATACTGGATTTATCTTCTCTGCCTTTAAAGGTTGGGAACTAGGCCCGCGGGCCACATGCGGCCCCCTGAGGCCATTTATCCGGCCCTCGCAGCACTTCCGGAAGGGGCACCTCTTTCATTGGTGGTCAGTGAGAGGAGCATAGTTCCCATTGAAATACTGGTCAGTTTGTTGATTTAAATTTACTTGTTCTTTATTTTAAATATTGTATTTGTTCCCGTTTTATTTTTTACTTTAAAATAAGATATGTGCAGTGTGCATAGGGATTTGTTCATAGTTGTTTTTTTTTATAGTCCGGCCCTACAATGGTCTGAGGGACAGTGAACTGGCCCCCTGTGTAAAAAGTTTGGGGACCCCTGAACTAGACACAGCCTGACATGGATTAAATTTTGGGGGGGCATTTTTCCGAAGCTGGAAACAGGGAGGCAGTGAGACAGACTCCCGCATGCGCCCAACTGGGATCCACCCGGCATGCCCACCAAGGGGCGATGCTCTGCCCAACAGGGGGCGATGCTCTGTTGCATCCAGAGCCATTCTAGCACCTGAGGCAGAGGCCACAGAGCCATCCTCAGCGCCCGGGCCATCTTTGCTCCAGTGGAGCCTCGGCTGCGGAAGGGGAAGAGAGAGACAGAGAGGAAGGAGGGTGAAGGGGTGGAAAAGCAGATGGGCGCTTCTCCTGTGTGCTCTGGCCAGGAATCGAACCCGGGACTCCTGCACGCCAGGCCAACGCTCTACCACTGAGCCAACCGGCGAGGGCCATGGATTAAATTTATTACAATTCTTTCCACTTAAAACTCTGTGAAATTAATAAGTAGGTCATCATGTGATCATGATAGCCATTCACTAACCTAGTTCAGAAGTTTGTACTTTTGTACAAAAACAAGACTGAATAAATTATCAGCCATCGGCCTTCAGTTTCTAGGGTAATTAGTTATTATATTTGTTTATTTGCATATTCATGTGTATGTATAATTTACATACATATTACATCGTTGAAACCTATTTTAATTGGGATTGTAAAGCAACGGTATATTCTGGTTAATTTGGAGTTGACCATACAACATTTTTATTTCAATCTTATTGAAGAAAATTTTCTTTATCTCCTTACCTCTTTTTTGGTAAATGTTATATGATGAAATAACAGAGTCCTTTTCGTTTGTTGAAAAATTGAATGAGGTCTTCAATCTGATCATGTAGGTAAAGCAGATATAAAATAAAAATTATAGAAGTTGGGGTATGTGGGAATGGTTTCTGTTGTTCAAATGAAATCATTACTATTAACTGTTGTTCTTGTGGTTTTACACTCTGTGAACTGTAGAAACTAGTCCTGATTCGTTTAAGAGTCTGAGTTTCTGCTAAGACATAACACCCATGGGCTAGGTGTATCATGTGCTTAATTACAATAAACTATACAGGAGATAATTGTACCTGTCTATTTTCTCTTTAATATTAATTGCTTTAGGGTTATGATTATCACCTAAAACTAGACATCCTCATTGTTGTTATGGGAGCCAAACATTCCACTTTCCTTTGGTCAATTTTAAGTAGCCTCAAGGTTTACTCTACAGGGAAGGATTTAGGACCAGGCTCTCTCTTGGAAAAAGGAATGAAGCATTATTTTATTATAAACCAGTTTGAATATCAGTATATGAAGGAAGAGCTCAGTTGTGCTCATTGTAATGTGTGAAGCAAAGGCAACATTCAGTGATGGAAAGGAGATTAAAATTGCTATTTTTTTTTAACAGGCTCATGCACAGTTAGTTCGAGAAGTTGATGTGGAGAAGGTGTCTGCTTTTGAAAATCCATACGTAGATGCAATAAAGAGTTTATGGAATGATCCTGGAATCCAGGAATGCTATGATAGACGACGAGAATATCAATTGTCTGACTCTACCAAATAGTGAGTATTCACCCAAGAGACCCTGTGTATCTCTCTCTCCCTTACTTTCACGTGCAGGTGCTGTCCGATAACTTCTGCAGTCTGTCCTTTGTGTATAGTATCTGATTCAAACTTCAAAGTTAGGTACAGATATTAAACTTGTGCCCATCTCATAAGGAACTGGCATCATGACTTAGGGAGAGTGTTTCTTTTCCTGTTTTTTGTTTGAAAAACCAACTGAAGACTCTAGGAATCTGAATTCACCAACCCATCTCTTCTCCCAAATTGCATACCAGCAATTCTCAAATACATAACCCATTGTGATTTGAAACCTTATAACAGGAATTTCTAATATAAACTTATAACCTTATTCATGTGCTAGAAAAAACCTACACACAGTAAGAACTGCAAACAAGTATGTTTGATTGTGGCTTCTAAAACATCAGACTTTTTAGTTTCCAGTTTCCAGACACAGAGTTCTCGCTGCTTTCTTGGAGCCAAACTTACGTTGATGGATAGGTTTATCTTTGAATGGAAATTGTGTGTGAGTCTAATTTTGCATGCATGCCGAAGTTATTTTGTGAGCTGTCAATCAAAATTGTGTGCTGGGAGAGATGTGCATCCTTGAGAAATTTGTGAGTTCTCTAGATTAAATCTGGACTAACAGAAAGAAAGTAAAGATTTGGCCCTATTGGATTAGTGCAATCAATGCTGTCAGCAATCTGGATAATCAGGCGCCTGAAAAATGGATTTTTTTGTAGTATTTAGCCAGATTTCTGTCTACATTAATTACATTAACCAGCATGTGCCTCTTGTGTTGGTTCTGGGCAGACAGAAGAATGGGTGGGAAATATGCAGCTGCCTCAGGTCAGTTCATATGATGAAATGACCCTCTGGGTGAAAGCAGGACTATGGGGGGAAAAGGAGCCCCACAGGCTGACTGGCTTCACTCAGTTCATAGAAGATCCAAGAGCTGTTCAGCTTTGTTTTTCCTATAAAGTTGGTCATATTTTTTCCCTAGCTCTAAGCATTTGTATAAGATAAGTTACGATACAGGCCAGCCACAGAAATACTGCCTGGTCAAAAACAGTTCTGTTATTTTTAAAGTAATTTGAATTCCATAATTCTGGAATGTGACATAGAATGTTCCTGAGAACTGAGTCAATCACATTATATTCAATATTAACCCCTTTGTGTTCTTTACTCGTTTCTTATTTTCTTTTTCCTTCTTCACATCACTCTTCCTCTTCTCAGCCTCTTGTCTGCCATCTGACTGCCTTCCCTCCTTCCCTCCCTCCCTCTCTCCTCCCTCCTTCTTTTCCTTTCTCCTGATTACTGTATAAGATTCAGTGAGTACAGAGATGAAAAAGATGCATTCCGCCATTGTCTGTTCCGTCTTCTGCCCTTTTAATCTTTGACTAGCTTTTACTTTTGTCCCCTCTGTCCTTCTGTTTTCTTTACCATTTCAACTGTCATCTCCCTCCCCTGTTGTTGTGCTTTATCCCCCGTTCCCTGTCCCTGCTCACGTCTCCTATCTGCATGTTTACTCCTCGCCCATATCATTAACCCTGCTTTAACTCCTCTTCCCTCTCCCTCCACTGCTGTGATGTCTCTCCTAGCCCTTCCTGATGATTAAATCCTCCATTACAAAGGTGTATCTTTATAAATAAATTTTCCACCTCTCATCATTTCTCACCTTTATCTTCTTGCCTTCTTCATAAGTCTTACCTCTCCTCCTCTTCACCTGGTCTGTTCTTTACCTGCCATATATCCTTTTTCCCTATAGAGAGGTCTTGCTATTTGGAGCATCAGAACACCAGTGTCTAATAATAATGTGCTTTCCGGGGTTAGGGCTCCCCCTTAGCAAACTGCTTTACCTCCTTCTCCCTGGATAGACCTGAGAGATTCCTGTTTGCGCTTGAGGACACCTGTGCTCATTACTGGGGTTGTTTTTGATACAAGGCTCCACACCACCTGTCTGGTGACATTCCTTTGGTTTAGATTTTTGGATTTCTGGACAGGTACCCATTAGTTACTATGAAAATTGGATATTGCAACATCTACTTGCTTTAGGGTCAACAGCTTTCCCTCTAAGACAGTTTCTCCAGGCCCTGCTGGCGCTGTGATTCTGGGAAAGCCCCCATCTCAGCATTCTGGCGTGCAGTCTGCAGCCACATAAACCTGCTTGCTCTTGGAGCTCATCCCTCGTGCTGGAGCTAAAGAGGTTGGGGCACCGCGGCAGGCTGATCTAACTCCCTTCCAGTGATTATTCCTTAAACAGTTCTTTCTCCTAACAGGTATATAGAGAAATTACTTTTCTAACTTTACATCGGTGTGTGTATGTGTGTGTACATACACCTAATGCATTTTTAATCATATCTTTAGGTAGACTTAAAAAAGTAAATTATAACATGTCCTTATATCCACATTTGAGTATGCATCTCTTTAAAAAGGGGGCATTTTTCTACCTAGTGAATAATTCCATATTATGCCCAAAATAAAATTTTTTAAATTTTATTTATAAAATTAAATTAATCACAGTTCAATACCCACAGGTCATATTCAGATTTCTCACATTCTTCCAAAATGAACTTCAGAGCTGGACAATTACAAGACTACACATTGTGTCTGATTTTTATGTTCCTTACGTCTCCTTTAATCTAGGAAAGCCCTGTTTTGCATTTCACTGGCATGTTGAAGAGGCTGGCCTGGATTGACCACCTCATAGCATGATTTTACTTTCTCCTCTGTCTCTTGGATTTTCTATAAACTGGAAGATAATTTGAAGACTTGAGTAGATTCAAGATAAACATTGTGAGTAGAGTGCAAAACTGATGTCATGCCCTGGTTTACCCATCATTGATGAAGTTCATGGCCACTACAACCTCAGGACACTGATACACTCCATTATAAAGTTTTAATTTTCCTCCAGCCACTACAAGCAGTCAATGCGATGTCACTAAGAAATCTTCAGTTCCCCATCAACTCTTCACCTAATAGTTTTAATTCCAAATTGATAATTCTTCTCTGATTTAGTAACTCTATTAGGATTTGTAAAAGAATGCTTTTCTACTTTTATCAGTTGGTCTCTGTTGGCATCCTTCTGTGAAGCAGAAGATTTTCTCCTCAACTTTGATTATCCTAAAGTACATTTTCTGGCATTGGCTGGTTGGCTCAGTGGTAGAGCATTGGCCCACCATGTGGAAGTCCTGGGTTTGATTCCCAGTCAGGACACACAGGAGAAGCGACCATCTGCTTCTGCACTCCTCCGCCACTCCCTCCTTCCTCTCCCACTGCCATGGTTCAAATGGTTTGAGCAAGTTGGCCTAAAGTACGGAGGATGGCACCATGGCCTTGCCTCAGGCCTCAGGAGCTAAAAATAACTCAGTTGCTGAGCAACGGAGCAGCAGCCCCAGATGGTCAGTGTTGTCTGGTAGGGGACTTGCCAGGTGAATCCTGGTAAGTGCACATGTGGGAGTCTGTCTCTGCCTCCTCTCTGCCTCTCACTTAAAAAAAAAAAAGAGAGAAATACATTTTCTGCTGAAAGGTGTATATTTTAATCATTTTGTTCTAGTGATTGGTTACATAGACTGAATAGATGGTTACATAGACTGAATAGATGGTGACTGTATTATTTTGTCATCCAAACCAGGACATTTTGAGAAGGCAGAGGGTTGCTATTAATACTTACGATGAAATAGCGCATAAACTAGGAATCTCCTGGTCAAGCAGGGACGTTTTGGTCACCCTTGCTAAATGAAATGAAACCTAGGGAGGTGTTTTGTTTTTTTCTTTCCCCCATTCCCCTTCATTTTCTCTAAAAGACTCTGCTTGCTTTAAGGAGAATTAAACCAATTTCTTCATGCCAGTTAGGTAAGGAGCGGTGTGGCAACCCGAGGTACTGGCTCCACATCCAGTCTCTCCCTGGGATGGTTCAGCACTCTGTAGATCAGTGCCGGAGCAGCTGGCGGCCTGTCTTCAATCACATTATGCCCGGAGGCCCAAGTGTTAGGATCACGTATTCTTCCCCATCTTCCCCATCTTAGTCCCGGGCACTTTTCCTTTCCCTAAGCCAGGAAAACCCTGCCAGCACAAAGACAGGACAGTTGGCTTTTTGTATTCATCTAATTACTGCTGTGTTCCACATGTTTTTCCAGTGTAGTCAGCACATGTTCTGTGAACTATAGGGATAGCACTGATGAGGATGCAAGGCCCATATCTTGAGCATCACTGATTCCTAATACTGAATTCATTTGCACAGAATAACTCAAAATAATTCCTTTCTCTGTACTTGAGGTAATTATGCCTTTTCCTTTTTGACTTTTTTGTGTGCGTGCTCTTCAATATTTTATCTTGACTCCTTTACCTCATGTGGGATTCCTTTGTTGTTTTGTCTTTATAATTAAAATAAAAAATTCTTCATTGATATAGACTACTTTCTTGTACAGTGTCATCCCCTTACAGAAATCTTTCTGATTGCCCTGGCCAGTTGGCTCAGCGGTAGAGCATCGGCCTGGCGTGCGGGGGACCCGGATTCGATTCCCGGCCAGGGCACATAGGAGAAGCACCCATTTGCTTCTCCACCCCCCCCCCTCCTTCCTCTCTGTCTCTCTTTTCCCCTCCCGCAGCCAAGGCTCCATTGGAGCAAAGATGGCCCGGGCGCTGGGGATGGCTCCTTGGCCTCTGCCCCAGGCGCTAGAGTGGCTCTGGTTGTGGCAGAGCGATGCCCCAGAGGGGCAGAGCATCGCCCTCTGGTAGGCAGAGCGTTGCCCCTGGTGGGCGTGCCGGGTGGATCCCGGTCGGGCGCATGCGGGAGTCTGTCTGACTGTCTCTCCCTGTTTCAGCTTCAGAAAAATACAAAAAAAAAGAAAAAAAATAATTAAAAAAAAATCTTTCTGATTGAGGACCAACTTCTCTGAGTACTGTCTCTAGTTGTGGTTCTTCTCCGAGTTTTCTTAACCCCAACAAACCTACTCCAAGGCACATCATAATGAAATTGGCACAAACCAATGGCAAAGAAAAAATTCTCAAGGCAGCCAGGGAAAAGAAGAATACAACATATAAAGGAAGGCCCATTAGACTATCATCAGATTTCTCAGCAGAAACCCTACAAGCTAGAAGAGAGTGGACCCCAATATTTAAAGTCCTGAAAGAGAGGAACTTTCAGCCACGAATACTATACCCATCAAAGCTATCCTTCAAATATGAAGGAGAAATAAAAACATTCACAGATACAGAAAAGATGAGGGAATTTATCATCAGAAAACCCCCACTCCAGGAATTACTAAAGGGGGTTCTCCAATCAGATACAAAGAACAAAAAAAAATAAAGCCACAAGTAAAAGCTCCAAGAAGAACACAATAAAACCAAATTTAAACTGTGACAACAACAAAAAGAAAGGGGGGAGAGGATGGAGATTAACAGTAGCAAAGGACGATGGAGTGCAAAGTACTTACAAAATAGTGTGCTACAATGAACAGGGTCGGAACCCTTTTCATTACCTAAAGGTAACCACCATTGAAAAAACCACCACAGAAGCACATGAGATAAAAAAGATAGCAACAGTGGAAAGATGTATGGAATACAACCAAATAAAAAAAAAAAAAAAAAGAGAAGGATCAAACAAGACACAAAACTAACAGAAAGCAATCTATAAAATGGCAATAGGGAACTCACAAGTGTCAATAATTACACTAAATGTAAACGGATTAAACTCACCAATAAAAAGACACAGAGTAGCAGAATGGATTAAAAAAGAAAATCCAACTGTATGCTGCCTACAGGAAACGCATCTAAGTAACAAGGATAAAAACAAACTCAAAGTGAAAGGCTGGAAAACAATACTCCAAGCAAATAACATCCAAAAAAAAGCAGGCGTAGCAATACTCATATCTAATAATGCTGACTACAAGACAGAAAAAGTACTCAGAGACAAAAATGGCCATTTCATAATGGCTAAGGGGACACTGAATCAAGAAGACATAACAATTCTTAATATATATGCACCAAACCAAGGAGCACCAAAATATATAAGACAGCTACTTATTGACCTTTAAACAAAAACTGACAAAAATACAATCATACTTGGAGACCTCAATACACCGCTGACGGCTCTAGATCGGTCATCCAAACAGAGAATCAACAAAGATATAGTGGCCTTAAACAAAACACTAGAGCACCTGGATATGATAGACATCTACAGGACATTTCATCCCAAAGTGACTGAGTATACATTTTTCTCCAGTGTACATGGATCATTCTCAAGAATTGACCATATGTTGGGCCACAAAAACAACATCAGCAAATTCAGAAAAATCAAAGTTGTACCAAGCATATTTTCTGATCATAAAGCCTCGAAACTAGAATTCAACTGCAAAAAGGAGGAAAAAAATCCCACAAAAATGTGGAAACTAAACAACATACTTTTAAAAAATGAATGGGTCAAAGAAGAAATAAGTGCAGAGATCAAAAGATATATACAGACTAATGAAAATGACAATACGACATATCAGAATCTATGGGATGCAGCAAAAGCAGTGATAAGAGGGAAGTTCATATCACTTCAGGCATATATGAACAAACAAGAGACAGCCCAAGTGAACCACTTAACTTCACACCTTAAGGAACTAGAAAAAGAAGAACAAAAACAACCCAAAACTAGCCGAAGAAAGGAGATAATAAAAATCAGAGCAGAAATAAATGAAATAGAGAACAGTAAAACTATAGAAAAAATTAATAGAACAAAGACTGGTTCTTTGAAAAGATCAATAAAATTGACAAACCCTTGGCAAGACTTACCAAGGAAAAAAGAGAAAGAATTCATATAAACAAAATACAAAATGAAAGAGGAGAAATCACCACGGACACCGTAGATATACAAAGAATTATTGTAGAATACTATGAAAAACTTTATGCCACTAAATTCAACAATCTAGAAGAAATGGATAAATTCCTAGAACAATACAACCTTCCTAGACTGAGTCAAGAAGAAGCAGAAAGCCTAAACAGACCTATTAGTAGAGAAGAAATAGAAAAAAACATTAAAAACCTCCCCAAAAATAAAAGTCCAGGACCTGACGGCTATACCAACGAATTTTATCAAACATTCAAAGAAGACTTGGTTCCTATTCTACTGAAAGTCTTCTAGTTGCGGTTCTTCAATTTAGACCTGGGAATATGTAGATCTCTAATCTCTAGCAGTGTGAGAATTGGGGCCTGCCAAGCACATATGCTTAAAGTTGCATCGAGCAGTTACTCTTTCACTCCTTCCATGGACCCTGCTGGTTGTGAGAATCAGCACAGGCCACTCACCGGGAATGGGGGGAGCAGAGGCCAAGCATGCCTCTCTTCTTTTCTGTTTGGTGAACTCCTTTTCATCCTGCAAATTCCAATTCACAAACCACACCCACTGAAAGTCTTGGCCAATAACCAGTCACCATGCCATTGATCTTAATACTTTGTACATACATCTTCTGTATCTGTTATCATGTTTGCTAAAGTCTCTCTCTCTCTTCTTCTCTCAGTGCCTAACAGTGACAGCTTATGTTTGGCCTTCACAAATGAATGTTCCATGAAATAATAGATGGGTAGTTTCCACTATTTTAGTGACCACGTAGGCACTTTCTGTGGCCAGTGTAAATGAAGTATGATGTTTTAGAGCTGAAAGCATTCAATTCAAGTCTTTTTTTCTGCTGCTCTTGAAGGCCTGGAATCTGAAAACTCTATTATTAAAAACAACAATAGCTGCTATTTACTATATGTTAGATTCTGTGCTTAGTCATTTACGTGCATTATTTTGTTTAATCCTCAAAGCCATCCAAAGTGGTAGATACTTCTTATCATCTCCATCTAGTAGAGGAAGAAAGCTGGTCTCTGAGAGAGGTTGAGTAACTTGTTCAAGGTCACAAAATTAGTAAGGGATAGGAGTAGGAGTTGAATTTAGATGTGCTGCCTCTAAACCCCAAGTTTGTAACTACTGTGAAATACCGCCTCACAGGGGATGGAAAGATGGATGGATGGGATTTAGCTGGACAAGTAGGTAGGTAGGTAGGTAGGTAGATAGACTAATAGATAAATATCTATGATTAGATAAATTATTTACCATGAATGGTATAAGTTATTTATTAATCTTTATCAGTGTTGCCTATAGGTAATCTCACAAGTATAAAGTCAAGACAAAAAATTATATCAAATTTACTGATAAACAGATCCAGCAGGGTTTTGATTATCATCCAGAAAACTTAGCCGTGTTTAACAAGGCATCAGTTATTCATACAACATGGAAGAGGTTCTGAGTCACAGAAAATTTCAAAATATTATTTCTTTATTTTAGCCTACAGTCTTAACCTCTCACCTCAGCACTCCATGCAATAATGTTTTTGCTGTAGTCAAAATAAATCCGGTAAGAAAGACACAGTAAAATGACTTGAGCTTCCATTTTTTGTTTTGATTAGCCAGCTTGCTGATCATAAGCAGTCAGATGGCTGAAAGGGCAGGCAGCGCTGGTAGAAACAAGGAGGTGAGAAATTCCAGACGATGGATAAGCAGTTTGGGATAAGTTAACAGTTGGTTTTCATTTGGTGCATTCTTCCAATTCTATTTAATGCAAGAATAAAAGCATTTTAAAACTGAAGGGTTTTGCAAATTCCTTTATTAACTTTTTTATTGATTTTAAAAAGCCTCAGGGTTCTGACTATCCTTTGATAAAGAAGAAAATAAACAGATGGCTGTAGGTTTACTTTTTTTCTGGGGTTTGCCACCTGCTTTAATATACTGAGACAAGGTCAAATGAGTTCAGTGCCTACCGTACCGAAAGCTCCCTAACATTAGCCAGAGAACACAAACTTCAATCACACTGGCATGTAGTGAGAAAAGTCCTTATTCTGCAGGCTTTTGGCAAAAGACTCCTCTGACCGTGTACACCTTATGAAATCAAAGAATTCCTAATCTTGCTCACTGAAGTTCCCTTCCAAGAAGTTTAGTAGATCAGACACCTTTTTTTTTAATTTTTAAAACTCTTTCGATTACATTTTATATTTAATACAATTTTGTGTTGGTTTTAGGTTTATACCATCATGGTTAGACAGTCACATACTTTACAAAGTGTTCTTCCTGATATTTCCAGTTCCCAGTTGGCACCATACATAAATATTAGAATATTACTATTTTTCCTACGCTATACTATATATTCTCTTGACTATTTTGTAACTACCAATCTGTTCTTCTCAGCCCCTTCACCTTTCCACCCAGTCTCCCAGCCCCTCGTCCCCCCTGGCAACCATCAGTCTGTTGTCTGTATCTGTGAATTAGCTCCTTGAACTTATGGTCCAGGGCCCATAAGTCTAATGTACATAAATGAATTGCCTTTTGGGCATAAGTAAGCACTGGAGTTTATTTCTAACTTCATTCTTAGATTTTTAAATGCACTGGTAATTTGAATGTTGAATTTAAAAAGCAAAAGGAATTTCAGAGCTAGGTTGGCACACTCACCTGATTTAGGGCCAAGCCCTTCTTGAAGAGATACCTTGCTAGATGATCCAAATCCTTGAACTCCAGGATATTGTTGGCTCTGTCTGTCATAGCCATCCTCACCTTGTTTTTGAGGTGATGTTGAGAAAGAAGTGTAAGCCTACTGCAGGCTTCTGGAGGCAGACGAGACCATTGTATGGTAAAAATATTGGGTCGGGTCTAGCTGTCGAACTTCCTTTGTCACCTCTGGGGCACTGATTAAGTAGAAGCCTCACTTGCCTCAGAAATAGGTCTACTAATCTCCTTGAAGGGGACTTCAGTAAAGAAAGATTATGAATTCATTGATCTCATAAGGTGTACACAGACAGAGCAGTATTTTGCCAAGCGCCTGAAATCTGACATCTGAAAATTCTTTCCTAAATTCTGAAGTCCTGTGACTCTGTGCCAGTGCACTACCTTTAACTGAGACACCATTATCCTGTGCAGTCAGTCTAGCACCCCCAAATTCACCCGGAAATGCAATGAGCAGGAAAATTACTCTCTACATAGTTCAATGACTAAAAATATTACCTCAGACTCAGAAGAGGGCAGAGATCTTGGATATGTTTACTCTTTTTAAAGAGTGAGGATAATAACATAGCATATCACTTGTTTTTCATTTAAATGACATATTTACTTATTGTTTTGTTATCTAATGACCTAAATAAACTTTTGCAAGAGTAAACAAACAAAACAAGCAAAAACCTTTTATTTGTCATTCACAATGAATGAACTCTGATGATTATAAGGTCTTAATTATCCCTTTTCGGAATGCTTGGAGCACTTAGAGATGATAACATAAGGCTGAGATATGCTTAGCCACCCTCCAGCCTTCATAACAGAGCCTTGTAGGGAAAGGGCTTGCATTGGCACCTGTGTGCCCATGCATTCTCTCTGCCTCAAGGGCACAGTCGGTGTGGGGGAGACACTTCACTTGGTCACATTTCGTCAGTTGCACCTTCAGTAGTTTGGTCACCTCCTTCCAGTCCTTTCCATTGTCTACTCAGGATGACTTTGCACCCAGTTGAAACTAGGGTGCTGTTACTATAGAACAGGGATTGGCGAATTAGCAGGTCAAATTCAGCCTGCTGCGAGATTTTATAAATAAAGTTGATTGGAACACAGCCAAGCTTGTTGGTTTATGTGTTGTTTGTAGCTGGTTTTGCACCCAACAGCAGAGTTGAACAGTTGTGACATGGCCCACCGAAATATTTACTATCTGATTTTTAAAAATTTAGAGCTCTCCTGTAAAAGATTGAATGTTGAAAGGCCACTAGTACTCTGCTTCTTCCATTATTTAGATAGAACCTAGCTTAGGGCTCGTGCTCTGAGTTAACTCAGAATCACGGTTTAGAACTCTGAGAGAATGGGTGGCCGGCATTTCTTCAGCAGTACTCATAAATGTTGCTTTGCACAGCAAAATTTTTGATAGGAAGTAAGTATCAGAAAGCTCTAGATTATATTCCCTGTCAGTGCTTCTAAATGCCATGCAAAGAATGTCTGGTACTAACCATGGCATGAATGACCAGAAATGTTTATTGAGTTGACTTGGCTCTGAGAACAAGGATGGAGTCTCATGTGTCCTAGCTTTTGACTCATTGTAGTGTCTGCTGCAGCTGGTTAAGGAGAGTATGATAGGATTTCATCAACTGAACCAAAAGTGAGGACTGACAGGCTTTCGTTAAGGGGCCTGATAGAACCAGAGCTGACTAGGAGACAGTCCTACCTGTGGTCACAGGTGAGCCCAGGAACCTTGTTATGGTCACGAAAACCTTTAGGTCATTTGGGTTCCTTTATTCTTAGTCCCTGCCTCCCAAGCAGCCTCTGTACCCTGACTGGCCAACCCGAGTGTTCTTCATTATCACTATGGCTTCTTGATTAAGAGTTATGAATTGAATTTTGATCTATAATTAGTTCAGTAAGGTTAGTTAGCAAGACTAGCTCCTCAGACCTCATCATACATGTCAAAACTAAACTTCTGATTCTACAGAATTAGTATCCAAGTTAAGGTCACATGATAATCTGAAACCTTTTGCTCATTCATGGCTGACACTTGGCTATAATCACTGGAACCTCTGTTATGACCCACATTTTCGTGGTAGTATGGTTATATATAGCTTTTGTGTGTGTGTGTGACAGAGAGAGGGACAGATAGGGACAGACAGACAGGAAGGGGGAGAGATGAAAAGCATCAATTCTTTGTTGCAGCACCTTAGTTGCTCATTGATTGCTTTCTCATATGTGCCTTACCGGGGGTCTACAGCAGACTGAGTGACCCCTTGCTCAAGCCAGCAACTTTGGGCTCAAGCTGGTGAGCCTTGCTCAAACCAGATGAGCCTGCACTCAAGCAGGCGATCTTGGAGTTTCGAACCTGGGTCCTCCGTGTCTCGGTCTGACGATCTATGCACGGCACCACTGCCTGGTCAGGGTATATATAGCATTTTTATTTCCACTAACTATAAGCTCCTTGAGGATAGGACTCATGTCCTTTTTTTCTTTGTGCGTCCCACTCAGTGCTAAGCACAGGGCCTCGCTTTCAGTATAGGCTTTCTGTGAAAGTTGTCAAATGAATAATTAATAAAAGAGTAAGTAAATTTTGTCTTTGCTAAAATTTCTGCTCATCTCTCTCCTCTCTTCTTGTCTGCATGGTATAACTCACCCCCACTTCCTTGCTACACTGTTCCCTAGTGACTGGAACTCATCATCATCTTTTCCTTCTTGCTGCATTCATAGTTAGCAGCACACAATTTGGCACTTAATTATTTCTTAATTGATTCATCTGTGCTATCTTTGCTTCTCAGGTAGCCTGTTGTCCCAAAGGCAAAGAAAATACACACACACACACACACACACACATTTTAAGTATTTTGTGCCAACTCTCTGTGCCAATCCCCAATGCACACAAGTGCATTAGAATTTAACTTATAACAGATTTTTAGTAAATATATGTAAATTGACTGAATTAAGCACTACCATTACATTTCAAGACAGGCAGACTAGAATAAAAAGCAGTTGGGTGTTGTTTCTGATGCTCTGGAAATATAAAAATCGTCTCAAATTATTCAACAACTTTGAAAGTTATCGTATTTTAAAAAAAGAAACTTATCACATAAAAGGTGAACAAATAAACAGAGCCACATAGGCAAATTGAAAAAGGCATTTTCTTTCTTCCTCCTTTCCCTTATCTATCTGTCTATTCATCCATCATCCGTCCATCCATCCATCTGTCCATCCATGCATCCATCCATCCATGCGTCTGTCCATACATCCATCCGTCCATTTGTCCACCCATACATCCTTCCATCCACCCATCCATCCATCCATCCATCCATCCATCCATCCATCCATCCATCCATCCATCTGTCTTGCGCGCGCTCTCTCTCTCTCTCACTGTTGTTGTTTTGTTCTGTTTGTAATTACAGGGCCAGTTTATTTGTTAGAGCAATAGGCCTGAGACTATCTGTGACCCACGCCTGTGCCTACCCCTGGCACTGGTGTCCATATGACACCCCATTCCCCATTTGATACCAGTGAGCTCGTATAGACATTGGGTCAACTATCCATATGTAAGATGTATAAGATACCGAAACTGTTTGCCAAATGCAGTGATAGGATCTTTTTATGAGATATTTAATTTAGTTTTAAAAATCTGATTCTTCTTGATTAACTTATTAGTTATTTGAAAAAGAAAAATTGAAATGCATGATCTCTTGGGCTTCTCTTTTATCCCACAGAATATTCTCCCTTGAGTATTGTTTATGAACTGTGAGCTTGTCACCTACCTCTAGCCACTGGATGATCTTTATTTTAAACCTGGAATTTTGTATTGAAAACAAATAGTTTCTTGCCCTGGCCAGATAGCTCGATTGGTTAGAGCACCGTCCTGAAGCCCAGAGGTTGACAGTTCGATCCCCAGTTGGGGCACATATGGGAACTGCTCAGTGTTTCTGTTTCTCTCTTGACCTCTCTCACTAAATGAATAAATAAAAAGAAAAAGAAAACAAATAACTTCTTATGAACAAAATATCTGTAGTAAATACTGCACCACCTTGAATGCTAATCATGGTGTGCCAGCTGTTAAAGAGGAGTTGATTTGCCCTCCACAAAATGAGCTCTGCAAGAGATGAAAGTGTATATTGAGTAATCCCATGCAGCCTCCCAGCCTCAACCAGTTCCAGGCAGGCTTGCTTCAGCAACAGGGTCTGCCAGATGAGGGAGGGACTTGGGTAGGTCTTAGTACCAAAACCTGTACTTGATTCTCCCCTCAGGATAGCAGTTTTGCAGAACTGTTACTTTAAAGCCATTTTTTTTATTTATTCATTTTTAGAGAGGAGAGAGACAGGGAGAGAGAGAGACAGGGAGAGAGAGGAGAGAGAGACAGAGAGAGAGAAGGGGGAGGAGCTTGAAGCATCAACTCCCATATGTGCCTTGACCAGGCAAGCCCAGGGTTTCGAACTGGCGACCTCAGCATTTCCAGGTCGACGCTTTATCCACTGCGCCACCACAGGTCAGGCCTAAAGCCATTTTTCTTAAAGTTCACTTTGATCATTTCTTTTTCTTTTTCTTTTTTTTTTCTTTTTGGAATCCTGTGGTCACATAGCAACTCTTCAATCATTATGTGTTCCTGGTTTCTCCTTAGCTGTCTCTGCTTTAGACAGTGTCAAGTAAGATTTCATAGCATGATCTAGCTTTCAAGTCCCCCAAGACTGCCCCTCTTACAATGAGGTCTTCTTAATTTTTTTAATGAAGTCGGCCTAGTTTTTCTAACCTTCTTTTCAATAATTAAAAATGTGCAATTCTAGAGTCATTTTCTGTGCTAGAACTTCATCTTAATATCTGACTTCAACTACAAATCTGTTACAAATATCACCTCTGGATAGGAGGCCCTAACACAGGAGTTGAAGAACCCAACACACACCCCACAACATGCTACATGAATGCCCCAAGATGCTATTTTCATGGTCTTACTATGTTTGGTTGGACTTATACTAAATGTCAGAGATTTCTTTTTCCACTTACCACCCACAGATACTTTCTCCTTTTTGGTATAGTTGCTGAGGGTTGCATGTCTGTAACTTTTATTAATTTTTTTAACCCCAGCTGTAATGTGATATAGATTGCCAAATTATGTTTCATTCATGTGCCTTCATTTAAAAAAACAAAACCACTTGAATTTCTAATTTCTGTGCTGTACTTGGTTTAGATTTCAATTACCTTTCTAGTCATAGGTAATGGGGTGTTTTTTTTTTAATTATGATTTAAAAAAATATATTCTCATCACATGTCAAATTGGAGTATGAGTTAAATGTGAAGGTTAATTTAAAAATGTTGTAGACAAACTATTATCAAAACTAAGGAACAATTGGCATGTCTTTTAAAAACATTCTAGAGAGAAAATGCCATATTTAATTTGATTTGAGCATATTGTTTGTGATGTTTAAGCTCCTTTTTTATGTTTCTAATCATTTAAATAATGGGTTATTCCACTTCTAAATTTTGTATTTTTCCTGCAGCTAAAGATGATCCTGATGTTAAATGTATAAAGAAATGAGCAGTTACAAGGTGTAATTATAAATTAATGTGTTTGATTTCCTCAAGTCTTTCATTCAAATCAGCCATGCCACAAAAAGATGCTTTGTAGATAATCACCAAGGATTAGAGACAGTTCACACAGGTTGCCAGAAAATGACTGTCCACAGTAGACAAATGTTTATTTCATCCTCATGAAACCCCATTTCTCTTCTTCATTAAACCCTCTTCTTCCCACAAGTTGGTAAACTTTTGCAGGCAGGGATCACATACTGGGAATCTTTACACTCTTAGCACCTACTAGAATGTCATGGTCGAAATGTGTTGTTCAATTTCAGATGACACTGCATGTTTCTCATATAGTAGGAAAGGAACCATTGAAAGTATACTTCATGAGTTTCTTTGTTGCTTTGCTTTTCACTGAAAACTGTCAGAAACCTATTTCTTTCATTAAAGAGATTGAATCAGAGCTGTTAATAAGGTGCCACTCACTGCCTCCATGTGCCCTGGATGAGAGTGGGTTCCAAGGCCTAAAAGTGATATTAAGCAGCATAAAACAGATGTACAAATTCTGTCATTTTGTGACCAGGACCTAAAGAAGAGCCGAAGCATATCTACTAAATACATTAAGCAAATGCTGCTGGTACTTTCTGTTGTCTGTACATTCATCAGAGGCATTTTAATTCAGAATTTCATCTTTACATAATACAGGTCAGTAATAGCCCAGAGAAAGAGGCTATTATATAAAGATGGGCAGTTAACAACCCCTCCCCTTTGTTTTCTTCTAAAAGGTATAACAACCTGTCTAATAACAGCAGCATTTTTCATAAAATCGTTTTAATGTGGGTCACAGGTTGAGCACCTGCTGTGTTCCAGGCCCTTGGCTAAGTGTTGGCGACCCACATGGACAATGGGAGTCACGGTCCCTGACTCCACAGAGTGTGAGAGCCCTAACGAGGCAAACCTGTGTGGGAAATTGTGAGGTTTTTTTCTAACCAATTATGAAATGATCAATTATTAATGTCTAAAAGCAATGGCAGAGTCGTTACATCCCCATAAATGGATTGGAGTGAGCTTAATCAATTAAACCTCCCATTTTCTAGCACAGGCCTACACATGTCTCCTAGACAGTTAAATACGTGTCATGTACACCATGGGAGCTTTCTCTCCCTGACACCAGGAGACAGCTACTGCCAGCCACTTGTTAAACATACATTGCCTTGGAAATGTACCTTGTGCCTGTCACTATAGCAACACCCTGAGAATGACCTCAGCAGCCACTCAGAATCATTTCTCCAAAACAAATTATAGCTATAATTAACTCTCTGAATTTACACTGCACTGTAAATTTGTTCAGACCTTGGTGTTTCTTTGTAAAAGGTTAAATGAATGGAATAATCCAACACGAACCCATCCCCCAACCCCCAATATGCCATCAGCGTTTCCCTCAGAATGAGGTGATGCTTCAGTGGAAAAAACAGTTCAGTTAAGAGATTATTCTATTACATTTTCTCAGAGTGTGACAAGACTCAACAAAGGAGGAGGCTCTGGTCTTATTGTGCCAGAACTCTATTTCTAAGGGAATAGAGTAGGTTTTTCCCCCCAAGCAAACGTAAGAGGCAGGGAGTGCTGGGTTCCTCCCATGCCCTGTAAGATCAGAATGAGGGGCACATGGGGTTGGGATTTCCACAGGCAGCCGCCCTCTGCACTGGCCTCCCTTGGCAGTGAAAAGTGCAGGTCTGTGTTGCCTGCAGGTTGAACCTGCTTCACAAATTATTTGCAACGTATCTTCAACCTTGAAGTAGCCTCTGAACTGCCCAGACCTTCCTCTAGGAGAAAGTAGTTTGTATCTTTTGTTTGTAGGGTTTGCTGCTTTGTTTTGTTTTTCTTGCTCTGTTTATGGTGTTTGGGTTTGGTTTGGTTTTGGTTCCAGATATATGTTGCATCTAGCAGGCCCTGTCACAGTTCCTTTCAGTTTCTGTTGTTAAACTAGATAAGTTTTTTTCTCAAAGTAAAGGGAACCTTTCTCGGCACCATCCAACTGAGGGAAAGCAAAAAAGAAAGCCAAGCAAGAACTGCAGTTCGGTTTCAAGTGAATCGGAAATGTATGGGACACCTTTAAATGTTCATTGCTTTGCCATAATCTGTGTTCAATACCTGGGCAAGGAACAGACCAAACAGCGCCTGGCAAGCAGCCAGCACTCAGTAGAATTTCATTGTTGTTGTTGCTCCCTGTGGACAATACTGATATTGAAAAGGAACAAAAGAAAGATGAAGAGGAAAAAATATTCTCCCAAGAGCCAATGATTCAGGCATTCAGCGGATGTCTCAGTGATGCCCGGTTCACAGAGAAACACCGCTGACCAGATTTTTAGGGCAGCCTCTACATCCTTGTAAGTGGTTTTGAAATCACAGGTGTGTGCCCCAATTTTATCTTACTTGAGCATGCTTTTCAGGGAGTTCAGTTCACTCCTCTGAATTGGAAAGAGGCTAGCCAGGTTCCTACTATGCAGAGAGACAGGTATTTTCCCATTGCGTGTGCTGGTTCTTTAAATTCTCCTGTGCAAATACATGTTTAAAAATAGAGTTGCAACAAGTAGGCCCTGGCCAGTTGGCTCAGTGGTAGAGTGTCGGCCTGGCGTGCAGGAGTCCCGGGTTTGATTCCTGGCCAGGGCACACAGGAGAAGCGCCCATCTGCTTCTCCACCCCTCCCCCTCTCCTTCCTCTCTGTCTCTCTCTTCCCCTCCCGCAGCCGAGGCTCCATTGACCCGAGCAAAGTTGACCCGGGCACTGAGGATGGCTCCATGGCCTCTGCCTCAGGCACTAGAATGGCTCTGGTTGCAATAGAGCAACGTCCCAGATGAGCAGAGCATTGCCCCCTGGTGGGCATGCCGGGTGGATCCCGGTCGGGTGCATGCGGGAGTCTGTCTGACTGCCTCCCTGTTTCCAACTTCAGAAAAATTTTAAAAAAATTAAAAAATAGAGTTCCAACAAGTAGTCGGTTTAGTTCATCTTTGAGAACAGAAAGCCATGATTTTTCTTCATCACAGGAACACGACAGCACCTTGTGTACAAGAATTAGCCACCCTCTGTTCTGACCTGCTGAGTATTGGGTTAAGGAAGTAGAAATGGTTTACTGGGCAGCATATTTCTGAGGAAGTTTGCCAGTGTAAATGAGAAGTTCTCTGATTCCTCTGAATTAAATTTGTATACATAGTAGTTAAATAAAAGGTGACCTTGTAGGTTTAAAATTGTATGTTCATTTCAAGTTTTTCAAATCGAGGAGCTGATAAATCAAGAACATCCATCTACATAAAGTAGCCACTTGATTTTTGGCATTGATGGAGTGCTGAGCTGATTTATCTGTAGAATGAGATACATACCAACTCCTAGAACATGGGCTTGTTAATTGCATCAGACAACTCCAAGACTATGACTAAAATTTTGGATCCAATACATAGTTGTATTTCCTTCCTGCCTCTCATGCCAATATATTCTCCCAGCCTCTCTCCCTTCTCTCCTCCAGCCAGTGGTATAATAATTAAAGAGGACAGGCTGGTTCGATCAGTCAGTGGAGAGCTGATTGCCAACTAGGGAATCAGGATGTGTTTGGGATAAGGCCATTGCAATTCTAATTAGTTGCTTTGGTGTAGCAATTTCTAGGCTGATACATTTTTATCTTAAAGGATTGGTGTACCTCTAAAAAGGCAATGGTTTAATTCTTTGTTAAAGTCAGACTTGGTGCTACTCTTTTATGATCCTGTTAATCTTAGAGACTTAATGTAACATTTCTTTTCCACACCCAGTTTCAAATTTAATAATATCATTAATATAAAAACATCACTAGTACTAATGGTATTTAAATAATGCTAAAACTAAATCCCAACATAGGCAACCCATTCATCCAGCCAGCCAACAAATACTAAGTAGCATTTGCCAGGCACTCTTCAGGTACTATGATGGGTGAGACGAAGTCCTTACCTCAGGTCACATCAACTGAGTGTCTGTACTTAATGAGTTGGAACACGCTCTGCCCTGGACATTCCCTGTTACACATCTCAGAACTCACTGTTTCTTACTTGTGGGCATAGTGGTATTGCAGATCTAACCCCTTTCTCTTCTGTTAATGGCTCCATCTTTTCTTCCAATCTTATTCATACATTAATTACATTGTGTCTACACTTTGTAATTCTGTTCTGAAACCATATCTGTGCTCCATTCTCCCCAGGGCCAAGGGGAGCATTTTGACTCTGAAATCATGAAGATGCCACGTTGAACAGTCATTCTCTAGTTTGCAAATAATTTTTTGTGCTTTAAGAGAATGAAAAATGAAGGGAATATAATACTTTTTAAGTGCCAAATTATACTGATGGAGAACATATGAGTTGCCAGTAGTTAGGCACAGGATGGGGAGCACAGGACAATTCCTTTGTGGTAATAGAACAATTTTATACCCTGGACACGGTAATGATTGCAGTGAATCTCTGCATATGATAAAATTTCTTACAGCCATACATCCCCAAAATGTGTGTGTGTGCACGCATGCATGCACGTGTACATAAAAACTGGTAAAACCTAAATAAGGTCTGTAGTTTAGTTAATAATACTAAATCAAGGTCAGTTTCCTAGTTTTGATAATGTACTGTGGTTACATGAGGTATTACCACTTCAGGGAGCTGGGTCAAGATTATAGGGGATTTCTCTATAATATTTTTGCAATGTCTCTGAGTCTAAAATATTTCAAAATTAAGTTTCTTTTTCTCTCCAAAAAAATAGAAAAATATAAGCTAATAAATTTAAAGTTTAGGTGTGGTGACCCTAAACACTGGGAATATCTGACGTTGACATTGTTACCTCAGTAACTAGAAATCCCATAACTGCACCTTAATCATGAATGACTTAGACCAGGGGTCGGGAACCTTTTTGGCTGAGAGAGCCATGAACACCACATATTTTAAAATGTAATTCCATGAGAGCCATACAACGACCCGTGTACGTTAAGCATTATCCAATAAACATTTGGTGTTGTCCCAGAGGACAGCTGTGATTGGCTCCAGCCATCTGCAACCATGAACATGAGCGGTAGGAAATGAATGGATTGTAATACATGAGAATGTTTTATATTTTTAACGTTCTTATTTTTTTTATTAAAGATTTGTCTGCGAGCCAGATGCAGCCACCAAAAGAGCCACATCTGGCTCACGAGCCATAGATTCCCGACCCCTGATTTAGACTTTGGGTGAAATTTAGGATTTGGTATCCTGGTCCTCTCTTAAGAAATTAAGGAGATACATTCCAGGAAGAAGCTCTGATGTTATACAAAAGGGGAAAAAAATGCATTCTGACCTTATATGTGACTCTTATCTGTTTATTTATATAAACATTATTTGTATAAATATTTCAAAAACTATTTGCTTTAAATTCCTGTTTTATCCACTGGACCTACTAAACAAGTGAAGCATAGAAGAACTTATTTGATTTCTTTTCTTCCTCTTTACTCTTGTATGGGTTCTAATTGATTGTAAGAGACGAAATGAGGCCCTGGCTGGTTGGCTCAGTGGTAGAGCGTCAGCCTGGCGTGCAGAAGTCCCGGGTTTGATTCCCGGCCAGGGCACACAGGAGAAGCGCCCATCTGCTTCTCCACCCCTCCCCCTCTCCTTCCTCTCTGTCTCTCTCTCCCCTCCCGCAGCCGAGGCTCCATTGGAGCAAAGATGGCCCGGGCGCTGGGGATGGCTCCTTGGCCTCTGCCTCGGGCGCTAGAGTGGCTCTGGTCGCAACAGAGCGACGCCCTGGAGGGGCAGAGCATCGCCCCCTGGTGGGCAGAGCTTCGCCCCCTGGTGGGCGTGCCGGGTGGATCCCGGATGCATGCGGGAGTCTGTCTGACTGTCTCTCCCCGTTTCCAGCTTCAGAAAAATACAAAAAAAAAAAAAAAAAAAAAAAGAGACGAAATGAGAAATACAGTGAACCAGGTAATCCATGGAGGGGTAACCTTACTCTGTCCAATGGAAGGTGACTTGATCTTTGAGTTCTCAGTCATCTTTGACACTTTCTGATATCATTCTTTTTTTTTTTCCACTTATGCTTATGATTCATTTTTGTCCTTCTCTTTCCATAGGCAGGGGTGATGTGATGATGTCACTGATGTTCTCATTGTGTCTTCTCTCCTCTAGCTATCTTAATGACTTGGACCGTGTCGCCGACCCTGCCTACCTGCCTACGCAACAAGATGTGCTTAGAGTCCGAGTCCCCACCACAGGGATCATCGAATACCCCTTTGACTTACAGAGTGTCATTTTCAGGTAGTTACTCAGTCCATACAACCCACTTCTGAGCTCTGATACCTTGAGTACATTTGATGAACTCTAGAAATAGTGAAATCATGTGTAGGCTTTAAAACAATATCACGTTTATACCGATTATCATCATTAAATACACAGAGGAAATAATATGTCCCTGAAAGAGGAAGCAGAGGAAAGACATATGGGCAGGTTTCTCATTTCAGATCAAATCACCAGGAAATCAGTGAAATCTTAGTTTGCTCATGGTTGAACAAAATCAGTTACTCAAACATTAATCCTGATTTAAAATTTGGAGGAGTCATTTTACCTGTGGAGTTAATAGATATATATTTAGATTTATATAAGACATGAATGATCTTATGACCTGATTAATAATAGAAATTATATGTTGGCCACGTGCCTCTGATGAGCAGGCCTCTGACATCCCCTGCCAAAGCACTGTGTTTTATTCTAATCAGTCTCTGCACCTGTGCTTGCATCTGGCTGCCATATACGACTCTAATAGGCATATCCAAAAGTGGGTGACATTTTGGAAATAATTCTGAGCTTCATACTTTCACCTATATAATGGTTGCATTAGATGATCATCCAGGTTCCTTTATAGCTTCAACATCTGGATTACATAAAGTTTGAGTTCATAGCATTTAAAGATCTTTAATTTGAGACACCCAAATTTCCTTCCTCTTATAAACCATATTACAGAATATTTTCTGAAAATAGCATTTCATGGAGATTTTCATCTCCTTATTGTTTTATTAATAGTGACTTCTGAAACCAAGTTACCATTATATCTTATTTTTTCTACATTGTATGCGCTAGCATTTAAAGGACATTTTTGCCCACTACAATAATAGTAGTTACTTAGAAAGATATTTCCTGCCACCATCAAAAGCATGTTATGGAAATTAGTCTGACAGGATTTAATGGAATGTGGGTTTAATGTAAATGAGAAGCGTGCTATTTACTCAGGATCAGGAAAGAGCTGACATTTCAATTTTTCTAAAAACATAATAATTCTAGTTTTGATGTCCATAGTTCATAAGTCTCCCTGAGTGTACTGTTTTGCCTCTCAGATACCTCTTCCATGCCTTAGAAAACTTTTAGAAAGAACTAGAAGAACTTTGATTTCTTAGTTTAGGTTTAATGCTTAGAGGCAGGAGAACACTTGGAGGCAGGAACAACTGCAGTTTTTAGCAAATGCGTACAGAGCCATAGTTTCAAATTTTTATACCTAAAACTCATTTTATGAAAATATCCTGCAAACATTGTGCACGTTTTTGTTGAAATATGGAACAGCAGTTTGAAGAAATTTGGATTCAGTGCTAAATATTTTTCTCTATATATTATCACTAAAATTAACTGATGTCAATGTTGGTTCCTGAACCAGTAACTCAGCACAGAATTGAAGTGTAAAAACTAAATCCTTGAAATAGTTAAAATGATGGCCTCTTGTAGTTTATATTTATGGCTGGTTAAAGCTGTTTTGTGCATAAGGCTAGTTGCACTATTTTACCCAATATGAGTGGACCTGTCCCAAATTATTGTTAATATTGGAAGGAAAAACCTATCCAAATGCTCCTGCTATATAGTTAGAGGGTCAGGAGAGCTGTGTCTGGATCTAGTGAAGGCGTCACACACACCGCAGTGACATGTACGGCGCCTCCGTCCTCTCAGTGGGTTTGCGGTCAGTTCTTGCATCCTTGAGAAATATTTGAGGATCTTCATCCTCAGTTTACAGGAAAATAAACTGAAGTCGGTATTTGCCATTAGAGCTTAGTACAAATAAAACTCATTTTGTTTCTTACTCTTCAATGTTTGATTAAAAAAACACCCTTTTGCTTGGCTTGGCACAGGATTATATTTTACAAAGTTATAATTTTTGTATACATCTGGTACCTGTCTGATAACCACAATTTTTTTTACCAGAATGCCTTGATGTTGATTGTTCAATAACTGTCTATTGTATTTATTTGGATGTCCATTCTCTTTAGAGTATTTTTCCTAAGTTTGTAAGTAAAGTTATATTTATATTGAATTTTTTTCTTTATATGCTATTAATATAAACATTGTTAACTTTGCAGAATGGTCGATGTAGGGGGCCAAAGGTCAGAGAGAAGAAAATGGATACACTGCTTTGAAAATGTCACCTCTATCATGTTTCTAGTAGCGCTTAGTGAATATGATCAAGTTCTCGTGGAATCAGACAATGAGGTGAGTGCTCGTTGGACAGGTGGTGGGTCATCATCTTATATCTGATGTAAATAAATGATAGGAAGTACGGTGTGGGGTATGGAGTAAACTGACTTTGTCGCTTTCTTGACTTGATTTGGGGATTTTAAAAATAACCAAAAATAACTTTATGGTACCCATGGTACACTCAGTAAAGTAAGCTCTTTTGTCATATGTATGAGCAGGTGTGTTCAGAGCTAATTAGATGCAATTTGATACTTTTATCACTATGCACAGGCTTTGAAAATGAAAATAACACAAATCTTAGGCCAATTATCCGCTCGTTCTATAGCCCTTTTCCTTCAGGCTGGAGTCGGGGGGTGTTGGAATGAGTCAGCCTGTTGTGTTTTCATTTTGTCTAAATCATTGTTTGGGTGGTGGTTTCTGAGTACTAAAAAGTACTCAGATCTTAAAACCTCTCTTGGAAAATGTGAGTGACTTTGCAGCTGACTCTAAACCAATTGTGGCGCTGGGAGGTACCTTGGTGAGGTAGCTGTTCTGCTCTTATAGAACTCTATAGACTGTGGCACAGTTTTGCCTCTGCTAAGCAGTAAGTGAGTGAAAAAGTATCCTGGTGTGCCCATCCAGAGAACTGATTGAGTAATTGAAGTTCCTCCCCATTACATGAAAATGTAACAGGTATAAATACGTATTTTGAGGATAATAAAGGTTTGATGATGTGTCAGAGTTGGTTATAGAGTATAATTAAAGGGCATAAAAAACTGAATTTGAGCTGGAATTCAGTGTGTGTGCTGGAAGAATGGAGAAGATGCAGTTGATATCTTGATAGGGGCAAAGATTGCGATTGACACGCCAATAGTAAGTATGAAATATCCTCCTAATAGGGTAGAAAATATCCTCCTAATAGGGTAGAAAATAAAGAAAACGAAGTGAGATATCTCCAATAGCTGATTAAAATAAGCTCTGGCACATTAAAATACACTTTTAATGCTGTACATCTGTTAAGTGTACAAGCATTCTGGATTCTTGGTCCTTTTTAGTTTTTTATTTTTCTGTAAGTATTGATATCTTCATTAACATACTCATCCATAGCATTTCTTTTGTATGTAGGATTAATAAAGAGTTCATGAACCATTTTTTTTTATAGAACTGAGAATTATCTATTCATGTATTTTAGAATCTTTCTTGGGTGCAAGTGTGTGGGCCTTTCAATCAGTCAAAGCCCTTCTTTTTAAGAATAGGGTTTGTCAGCCATTTGCCCTCGGTAGCTATAATGCAAATATCAGTTATCAGAATTTAAGTCAATTGCCATCAGAATCTTAGCTATGACATCTCTCTGCAATAGTCTCCCCTTATTCATGGTTTCACTTTCTGTGGTTGCAGTTACCTGCATTTAACTGAGATCCAGAGATAGTAATTGGAAAATTCCAGAAATAGACAATTTAGTAAACAGTTCATAAATCATTACTTGTGTACCATCGTGAGTGGCTTGGTGAAATCTTGCACTGTCCCATCCGGGCCATGGCTCATCCCTTCGTCCAGCCTGTTCACACTGTAAACGTTCTCCACGCCCTCGTCACTTAGTAGCCAGCTACCCTGGTTATCAGATCAGCTCCTGCAATATCACAGTGTTTGTGTTAAGGTCACTCTTTTTTACTTAATAATGACCCCAAAGCACCAGAGTAGTGATGCTGGCATTCAGACATGCCAAAGAGAAGCCATCAAGTGCTTCTTAAAGGAAAAGGTGAAAGTTCTCGACTTAATATGGGAGTCCACAATCATATGGCTTTTATTGCATTATTATTATAATTCTTTTATTTTTAGTTATTGCTAATCTATTACTGTGCCTAATTTATAAACTAAACTTTATCATAGGTATGTATGTATAGAAGAAAACATGGTCTGGTCCGGGGTTGGTCCTGTCGTAGTCTCAGGCATCCACCTGGAACGGGTTCCCTGCAGGTGTGGGCGGGGGACTACTCTCTGCATTTCTATCTTTATCTCTATCTGTTTTGGGTTTTGGTTCCATCATCCTTGGTTGTCATATTTTGAACATACTGCATATTTCAGAAGCAAACATTGATAAGATTTCTGATGTCTTTAAATGTTGAATCAAGACAAAAAGTATTTGGATATGCCTGTTCAAAACTTGCTAGGGATCAAGGAATCTAGATATACAAAAATAAAAAAATAATAAAAAAATCAACTTTGCCCTGAAAGGCTTCATAAAAGAGAGATGGTTTTGTAAGATTTAAGAAACACACATAATTTTAATTCTTATATTTCTGTTTACATTATAGCCTAACGTAAAATAGTTTACATTAAAGGGAAAAATGTATTTAGCAATATACATTGTATATTAAGGTAATGCATTGTATCTATAAAGAAACACGTTGCCTGACCAGGCGGTGGCGCAGTGGATAGAGCGTCGGACTGGGATGCAGAGGACCCAGGTTCGAGACTCCGAGGTCGCCAGCTTGAGCGCAGGCTCATCTGGTGTGAGCAAAAGCTCACCACTTGGACCCAAGGTCGCTGGCTCCAGCAAGGGGTTACTCGGTCTGCTGAAGGCCCGCAGTCAGGGCACATATGAGAAAGCAATCAATGAACAACTAAGGTGTTGCAACGAAAAACTGATGATTGATGCTTCTCATCTCTCCATTCCTGTCTGTTTGTCCCTGTCTATCCATCTCTGACTCTCTCTCTGTCTCTGTTAAAAAAAAAATTATAAAGAAACATGTTGTGATTTAATGCTAGCAATTTACTACTTTAAAATTTTCAAAATAGCATAATACAATTATAATAATCTATTATTTTTCCATTAGGACTCCCTAATCTCTTGCGAATAATTTTAATGCCTGACCTGTAATTCTGTCAGCTAAGAGTCATTTTTGTGTTGTTCGTTGTTCAGACCTCAGGTCACTCCTGATAGCAGATTGCAGATAATCTTAAGCATACAAGAAAAATACTGCTTCTTAATTACTTCATCCATGTTAGCAATAGCCATCACTGTTGGCACTGTTGGTAATTAGGAAACACTGTCTAAGTTATTTTAATGTTGGGATGTGGTCACATTACATTTTTTCCAGTTGTACTAATATATGAAACCATCATTGCCTCTCTATTTTCTTAAATCATTAAGGATATTTGGAACTATGGCATTCTGCTTTCCTTAAATTTTATGTTTTTGGTGAGACAAAACTGAAATAAGTCCCCTGAAAAAAAAAATTGTTCTTGTTTTGAAATCTGAAGTTATAACTTTAATTCAAAGCAGACTTTGTTTTGTCTCCCTTGGTATATTTGTGAGAAAAATCTAGGAATGGGTACTGAGAGCCTTCCTTTCTGTCCTGGGAAATTGTGGAAAATGCATTGCAGAGCATTAGCCAAAGCTACTATGGGAAGTATTGTAGATTATTGCTTTTACTTTTAATATTCCTAAAACTATGTATTAATCTTTAAAATTGATGTCGATCTGCTTTGTCTGTCTAAATTCTCAGCCTTGCTTGAGTTTAGGGAATACATTTCTTTTGTTTTTTTTCTTCAAAGAAAGACGTACATTATCAAATAGTGGGCAGAATAGGCAGGGTTTCAGAGCTGTGTTGATTCGCATACCCCCTTTGTTGTCTGATTTTCTCGGTGGTAACACAGTAGCATGGAGCCAACTATCATATTTTGCTGTAATCTTTTCATGCATATATTACTTCACTGCCTCCAAAAAGCCCAGAGCACGCACTAAAGCATTTACATGACATATTTCAGTTTATCAATGTGCATCTAAACTCTGTCTTTTTATTTTTCTGGTTTTCTGTTACATGAATATCTGAGCACTAATGTAAAGATGCTTTCTTGAACTCGGGTCTATCTTACAAACCAGTTGCTTTACATAATCTTAAAGACTTAGACGTTATTTTTGAATGTGTCCTTCTAACTTTACTTAATCCTTTTGAAATGGTCATAACCAGCTGTGTTTTAGTTTTGTCAAAATATCAAAAAAAATTCTCAGACCCCAAGTGCCCCATTGAACCAAGATAGAATCTCCAACATTGGTTCTCATAACCATTTATCCTTCAAACTTGATTCTTGAACATGCTTACTATATTATATATAGTAAAAGAAAAGTAGACATTTATAATACCTCAAGCACTTTGTGCCTGTTCAAAACTTGCTTAAACCATTATTCATCTGAATCTCACCAGCTGACCTCCCTGTGAAGTTAGACCCAGGTTCACTGGTATGCATTAGAACAGTGAGGATACAGAATGGAGAGATCAAGACTCATAGTCCAGGTCTCCCAGGCCTCTGTCCCCTGCCATTCTAGACCAGCTTTCTTTCCCCTGCTTCACAGTGTCTTCCAGAAATTAGAGACAAACTCAGAGGAAAAGCATGAGGAGCTATTAAATGTGACCAAGAGCATGGACGTAGAATGAAAATTCTGCCCTTTAAGAAGGAATTGAGTTACCTCTCCTCTACCCCTGAGTTCTTATTATGCTCATTGGTAACAGCAGACTTTGCCGATAATTCAGAGTTCCTGTATTGTTTGTTTCATTTCAAACTATCCTAAAACAAATAGTCTAAAGTATGCATTCTTTTCAGAAATTTTCCTCGACTTGGTTTTTAAATGAAGCCATTTTGAAGTAATTCAACTACAACCAAAGTTTGAACATTTTCTTTAAAAGTGTGAAACGTACTTTATTCTGCTCTAAAAACTTCCAAGTGAGCTTTGGAAAATTTTTCAGATAAAATTCAGCTTTGAGGGAAGAACTGACTAAAAATTGAGGAGGAAAAAAATGTTGAATTCCAAAGGAAATGGCTGAAGGAAACTTTTAAGTAGTAATTAAAAGTAAGAGCTTAGGTTAAGATATCTGATTAGACTAATTAGACTGACTCTAACCCTCTTTTATTGACTCTTAATCAGATTATGAAATCAGAAACCCCATCTTGTTTCTCAGCGTTTGGTATACTTGTCTTGGCTTCATGGCCTGATTAGCAAGAATATTCCTGAAAGATGCCCTACTTTTTATTTTAACCCCTTTCCCATTTTCTCATTCCTTTGTTCATTCAGGTCTTGTCCTTATTGAAAAGTCCTTTCCTCCATTATTTTTGCTCCTTCTCAATTTCTTTGTTGGTCTTGCTCAAAGGAAGCTAGAAGGAAGTTTTCTGATAACCATTTGTGAGTTTGAACCAGAGACCTTAGTGCTGGCAAAGCAGGCACACATGGACACTTTTTGTGTGAATGTGTAGTAGAAATCTTTTAAAGGCTTTACATTGGACCCATATGGTATAGTATGTGCAATAGTTCTTTTTAAAAAGATGAATTATGTTACATGAAAAATACAGATTATAAAATTTAACTTAATATAATCTTATTTCTGTAATCACAACTAATTACCTATAATAGAATTATTATAGGGAAGGTTATTAGCCCCCAAAAGAAAAGAATTTAGAAGATTTTATATCAAGACAAAAGTATAAATGGTGATTGTCATTATTGCTAAGTCATAGCATTACAAATAACTGAAATTATAATTATATTTTTAAGTAAACAAAGGAAGACGACATTGGAATTGTAGCTTTGCTCTTTACCAACAACTTTGTCCATTTTTCTTCTGATTTCTCTTTTTTGTGTGTGTATTTTTCCGAAGCTGGAAACGGGGAGGCAGTCAGACAGACTCCCGCATGCACCTGACCAGGATCCACCCGGCATGCCCACCAGGGGGCAATGCTCTGCCCATCTTGAGGCGTCGCTCTGCCGCAATCAGAGCCATTCTAGCGCCTGAGGCAGAGGCCACAGAGCCATCCTCAGCACCCGGGCCAACTCTGCTCCAGTGGAGCCTTGGCTGCGGGAGGGGAAGAGAGAGAGAGGAAGGAGAGGGGGAGGGGTGGAGAAGCAGATGGGCGTTTCTCCTGTGTGCCCTGGCCGGGAATCGAACCCGGGACTCCTGCACGCCAGGCCGATGCTCTACCACTAAGCCAACCTGCCAGGGCTGATTTCTCTTTTTTGTACTGATTTGTAGGAGTTTCTTATATTCTTGAATGTGAGCCTTGTATCATATGTATTGCAAACATTTTCCACTTTGTAGCTTGGCATTTATTCTCTTTATATTGTCTTTTGATCAACAGAAGTAGTAAGTTTATATAATATAAAATCTATCAAAATTTTCTTTTATGGTTGTATGTTAGTATATAGTTTATATAACTACACACACACTGAAAAATCTGGATGAAAGGGTATTAAGGATGGGAGGGTAAAAGGTAAGATTTACAAGTGCAAATACAAATCACACAGCCAGGTACCTTTTCTAGCAATAGTCCCAAATTTAGTCAAGCCTCTCTTAGCAACCAATAAAAGGAGGTAATAATCATGGTCAGTTAGAAGATTCACTGTGTTTCATAAAAAGGTCAACGTCTCCTGGTACTGAGCCTGAGTGACTCCTGCAACTTTATAAAGAGATGCTGTGGGAGGTAGTAAATTATATTCACAGTAATATCCCTCCAGGACACCAAATATTAGAATTCATACGGGCTGTTGTTTAAGCTTCCCGCAGTATAAATTGGTGCATAATATCAGTTTGTGATGGGCCAGTACCACATGGTCTAAACACGCAGCTTGATGTCAGAATAAAACAGACTAGCTAAGAAGGTGGATGTTGTTTACTTCTGCCTTTATAAACTGTCTCAGTGCCTGTTCTCCCGCTTACACTAACTCCCAACCAAGTTGTGTTGTTGTTTTTTTTAATTAATATAGATACAACTTTAAAATTCTGGTTATTATTACTTTCTGGTTATACATATATAAATTAGCTTTCAGTGGGTGGCTTATCTTTTCACTTAATATTACAAAACAGTTTTAATCTTAGTGTAGTCAACTCACTCATTTCCTCTTTTAGTTTATTATTGTATTTTCTTCGAGAACATTTTTATTTTCACCAAGAATATGAAGCTAGATCCTTTCCTTCCTTCCTCCCTCCCTCCCTCCCTCCCTCCCTCCCTCCCTCCCTTTCTTTTAAATGAGAGACAGACAGACAAACAGATAAGACAGACAGAAAGGGAGAGGAGAAGCATCAGTTTGTAGTTGCATCACTTTAGCTATTCATTGGTTGCTTCTAATTTGTGCCTTGACCAGTGGGCTCCAATCAAACCAGTGACCCCTGGGCTTCAATCCAGTGCCTTTTGGGCTCAAGCCAGTGACCATGGGATCATGTCTATGATCCTACACTCAAGCCGGCAACCCCATACTCAAGGTGTTGAGTCTGTATTCGAGGCACATGAGCCCGTACTCAAGCCAGCGACCTAGGGTTTCAAACCTGGGACCTCAGTGTACCAGGTTGAGATTCTATGCACTATGCCATCACTAGTCAGGCTAGATCCTTTATTTTCTATTAATAGTTACAAGGTTTTGCTTTTCATAGGCTTTCTATATACCTATACTTGATTTTTATATGTGATAGGAGGTAAGGATTTATATTTTTTGCCATATTTCTGTTCATTTGTCCCAGTACTGTCTATTAAATCTATCATTCATCTCCACTGATAGTTTTGCAGCTTTTTAAATTATGAAGTATATACTAACACCTAAGGAAAAGTACACAAATAAGAAATGTACAGCACACTGACATCCCAGAGTATGTGTGTCCAACACCCTTGTCAAGAAACAGGACATTGCCAAGACCACTGGGGCCCTGCTCGTGGCCCTCCAGCAGGTAGCTGTAATCACTTCTTTGCTATTCTTTTTAATTTTAATACTTAAATATGCATCCCTGCACACTATAATTTAGTTTTTACTTGTTGTGTTTAACTATTATACAAAGGGATTCAAATAGTGTGTTTTTTAAAATTTTGTCTAATCAGTATACTACTTTGAACTTACATAAACTTTTGTATCTGTCTTCTTTTACTCAACATTATCTTTGTAAGGTAGATATAGTCTATATTCTATATAATTCACTTATTTACATTGCCATCTAGTATTCAACTACATAAAAATATCACAATGTGTTTATCCATTCTACTATATATGGACTCTAGGTATGTTTCTACTATGGGGATATCACAGATAATGCTACTGTGAATAATCAAGGAAATGTCCCTTAGTACACATGGGTAATCTTTCCTGTGGGATATATATCTAGCAGTAGAATCATGGGCACATAGGGAATATATATGTTTACCTTCATTAGATAGGGCAAAAGTATTTTCCAAAGTGCAAGTACCAATTTATACTCCCACCAGCAATGTCTGAAAGTTTCTTTCATTTCCCATCTTTGCCAACCCATGGTATTGTCAGTGTTTTTTATTTTTTTCCTGTTTGGTGGCTGAGAACTGAGCTGTAGTCCCTGACTGTGCCTGTTTGCTTGAGATGACGCTCACTCCCAGGGCATATAGCCCTGGTGCAAAGCAGTGATGGTTCACTAGGGTCCCATCCCCTCAGCCTCTCAGCTGCTACCTCCAGAATCAGCAGATGCCTCCTTGGGAAAAAGTGGCCCAAATATAGGCTCACTTTCTAGCTGTGTCCTTTCTCAGATTCTGGCCTGGTAACTCTTTATTACTCTTTAGCTCTTTGAGGCCTTTAAGGAACTCTATTTTTTATTTGTTCTTCTGAATGTCCTCCTTCCCACTGATGAAAATGACACGTGATTGTGTCAGGTTTTATTACATATGGTGGGTCTTTCTCTGGGCTCTTTGTTTGACTGATTTGCTACTCTTGTACCAATATAAAAGTTATCAAATCACTAGTTTTATAGTCATATTGACATCTAGTACATCAAATGTATCTGCCTTGTTGTTTTTCAGAATATTCTTGGCTACTCTTTGTCCTTTACCTTCTTTCTATTTGAATTTTCAGCTTAAGCTTATCACATTCCAAAACACAAATTTGACTGTGTAGCAGTATTGCAGATAATCTTAAGTATAACAAGAAAAATACTGCTGCTTAATTCCTTCATCCATGTTAGCAATAGCCATCAGTGTTGGCACTGTTGGTATATACGTAGATAAATTTAAGGTTCTTTTTTCAGCTGCACAGTATTGAGTTTTACCATCCATAAATATAACATGGTATAGCTCACCATTTATCATTTAGAACATATGTAGTTAGTTTTATAAATGTGCCATGGGTGCTTGAAATCGTGATTTTATATTTTTGGGTGGGTGCAAGGTTCTACGATATGTCTATTAGAACAAACTTGTTAATTGAAATATTCAAATATTTTGTAGCCTTACTAATTTCTTGTCTGCTTGATCAGTTAGTTTTTAAAAATATTTTTATTGATATATATACATATAGGAAAGTATATAAATTGTAAGTGTTCAGTTTAATGAATTATCACAAAGGAAAAAATGTCCTTTTACTTATGGGGGGAAAATAATACAGCCATCTGAAAAATAATATGTGGCTGTTTTTGTTCCTCCTCACTGACTGTTTTTTTTTTTTTTTTAAATCTCTCATTTTGGTTGTAAACTTGTCTTTTTTTTTTTTAATTACATACGTCTGATTTTTATATTTGAGACTTTATTATTATATACTACATTATAAGTTCAAAATTTGTATATGTTTCTGATGAATTGTTCTCTTTGCTGTCAAGAAGATTTCTTGTTTTTTGTTTTAAGTCAGAAGTGCTAAAATAAAACAATTATGTAAGAAGCAAACCAGAAGTAATAGTGTCCTACCTTTTGGTCTGGGGGAGGCCACAGAAAAGGCAGAAAAAGCAGGAGGAAGGCAGTTGGTGGCAGCAGCAGGGCGAGGGTGGAGTGGGCAGATCACGTGTGCAGGAGGTAAGTTGACTAGGTCACAACTACTTGGGAAGGAACGAGTATTTCAGAAGCATAGTGACAAAGTCTAACCATATAGGAAGTAGCAAAGAGTAAGATGAGCTTTTTTTATTTTTTTTTATTTTTTTTATTTTTCTGGAATGAGAAGCAGGGAGGCAGAGAGACAGACTCCTGCATGCACCCGACTGGGATCCATCCAGCAAGCCCACTAGGGAGTGATGCTCTGCCCATCTGGGGCATTGTTCTGTTGCAACCGGAGCCATTCTAGCACCTGAAGCAGAGTCCATGGAGCCATCCACAGCACCCGGGCCACCTTTGCTCCATTGGAGCTTTGGCTGCAGGAGGAGAAGAGAGAGACAGAGAGAAAGGAGAGGGGGAGGGGTGAAGAAGCAGATGGGCGCTTCTCCTGTGTGCCCTGGCCAGGAACCGAACCCGGGACTTCCACATGCTGGGCCGACACTCTACCACAGAGCCAACTGGCCAGGGCCTGAGCTTTTTAATTAACAGTTTATTGAGATATAACTCATATGCCATCAGATTTACCCTTTTAAAGTATCCACTTCAATGGATTTTATTATGTTCACAGAATTATACAAACAGCACCACTGATTTTATACACACACGCATACACACACACACACACACACACACACACACTTGACCCTTGAATAATGCAGGGGTTAGGCGTGTTGACCCCTGTGCAGTTGTAAATTTGTGTATAACTTTTGAATCCGCCAAACTTAATTACTGGTAACCAGAGGAAGCCGTGACCCATAACATAAGCAGTCGATTAACACATTTTTTATGTTATATGTGTTATATGCTATATTCTTCCAATAAAATAAGCTAGAGAAAAGGGAATGTTATTATGAAAGTCATAAGGAAAATACATTAACAGTACTGTACATATTTATTGAAGAAAATCCATGTATTAAGTGGAACCATTCAGTTCTAAGAAGAGTTGTTGATTTTTCATTTAGTTCACCTTTTTGCTTGTTGATAGGGTGAAGTGACAACTTCAGGCTCCCTACATGCTACATAGGAAACAGGAACTCACTACTCTTTAATTTGAGGACATTTTTTTACCTCAAAATGGTAACCTGTCCTTGTTATCAGTCACTCTCCTTCTACCCCCTGCCTTAGGCAACCTTCGATTTACTTTTTCTCCATGGATCTGCCTATTCTGAACAATTTATACAAATCAAATCATGTAAAATGTAGCCTTTTGTTCTCATCTGTGTGGTAACATGTCTCAGTACTTCCTTTTTATTGCAAAATAATATCCCTTTTTATGGATGTGCCATATTTTATCTATCCATTCATCAGTTGATGGCTTCTTGGATTGATCACACTGTTTGGCTCTTACAAATACTGCTGCCATGAACATTCATGAATGGTTTTTCTGTGAACATATATTTTCTCTTCTCTTGGATATTTCCAGGAGTATAATTTCTCAGTCATTTGGTAATTTATGTTTACCTTTTGAAGAACTGCCAAACTGTTTTCAGTGTGGCTGCACCATTTTGCATTCCCTCCAGTAATACATTAGGATTTTAATTTCTCTGTATCCTAGCCAACACTTTCTATTGTCTGCCTTTTTTTTCTAGCCGTCCTAGTAGTTATAAAATGGTATCATATTGTGGTTTTTATTTCCCCAATGATGATGATGTTTGCATTTGCTTATTAGACTTTTGTATAAAATCTTTTGAGAAATAACTATTCAGATCATTCCCCTGTTTTTAAATAGGCTTATTTGTCTTTTTATTGTTGAGTTATAGGAACTTTTTATGTATAATGGATACTAGAAATATGATTTACAAGTATATTCTCTTATATTGTGGTTTCTTTTCACTTTCTTGAAAGTACCTTGTGATACACAAAAATTTTTAATTTTAATAAAGTTTAATTTATCTACTTTTTTTTTTTGGTTGCTTATTGTATAGGTATTGTAACTAAGAAACTTGCCTAATTTAAGGTTACAAAGATTTACGTCTATGTTTTATTCTAAGAGTTTTGTGGGTTTTGTGCTCACATTTTATTTTATTTTATGATCTATTTTAGGTAGAGGGCCAACTTTATTTGTTTTCTATGTGTATATTCAGTTGTCCCCACACCATTTGTTGGAAGACTGTTCTTTCCCTTGAATTGTCTTGGCATTCTTGTCAAAAATCAGTTGACTGAAACATAAGGATTTATTTCTGGATTATATCCATTCCATTGGTAGACATGTCTGTCTTTCAGCTTGTACCATGCTATCTTGATTATTGTAGCTTTGTTGTAAGCTTTGAAATTGGAAAGTACAATTCTTTTGTTCTTTTTCAAGATTGCTTTGGCTATTTTGGGTCCCTTGCATTTCCATATAAACTGTAGGATCAGCTTGCTAGGTTCAGTTGGAATTTTATAGGGGTGATGTTTAATATGTATATCAATTTGGGGACTGAACACTTGAGAAGAATGTGAATTCTGCTGCTGCCGGGTCAAGTGTCTGTTGATATGTGTTAGGTCTAGCTGGTTTGTAGCATTGTTCAGATCTTTTTATTTGTGGATCTTCTGCCTCATTGTTCCATCCATTATGAAAAGTAAGGTATTGATGTCTCAGACTGTTGTTTCCTTGTTTACTTCTTCCTTTAATTTTGTCCATTTCTGTTTCATGTGTTTGTGGGCTCTATTTTTCAGTGCATATATTTATAATTATTTGGTTATCTCAATGGACGTAACCTTTATCATTATAAAGTAGCCTTCTTTGGCCCTGGCTGGGTTGCTCTGTTGGTTAGGGCGTCATCCCAACATGCCTAGGTGTGGTGGCTTTAATCCCAGTTAGGGCACCAGTGATGGTTTGAATAAGCAGAACAACAAGTCACTGTTTCTCTCTCCCTCTATCTCCCTTCCTCTCTCTTTAAAAATCAATAAATAAAAATAAAATAAAATAAAATGTCCTTCTTTGTTTCTAGTAACAATTTTTGTCCTAAAGTCTGTTTTGTCTGATATTAGTGTGGTCATGCCAGTTTTCTTTTGGCTACTTTTGCATGGTGCGTCTTTTTCTATCCTTTGACTTTCAATCTGTTTGTGTTTTTGAATATAAGTTGGGTCTCTTATGGCCATTATATAGTTGGATCATGATTTTGGGGGGATTTTTTTTCATTCTGACAGTCTCTGCCTATTGACTAGAGTGTTTTAGTTCGTTTACATTTAATATTACTGCTGGTTTTTACAGCTGCTGTGGCTGAGAAGCTGTTGGTTTTCAAGACTACTTGCATTATTCCCAAAACACCATAAAACTCACTGTTCTCACCCAGATTCAGCTATTTTTCTTAAGTAATTGCTCTTTAAATTATTACAAGCCTTTGAGTAACTTTAAAAGTTCAGGAAAAGTTGTTATAATTTTTGCCAGTTTTCTCTTTACTTTTGAGGAAGAGTGATTTGTGGAGGTCCTTGCTCCATTTATACGTACTTCTCTTCATTGAATTTTAAAGGTATATGGAACCATTCCATAATCACAGACACAATCACAGAACACAATGATTTTATGAAAGTGCCTTTTTACCTATTAGAATGAAAAAGATTAATAATAAAGGCAGATATAGAGAAATAGATATTCTAATATGCTCCTAGTAGAAGGATAAATTGGTATAATCTGCCAATCATATAGTAATTTGTAAAATCCTTCAAGGTGCTTATACCCTTTAATCCAGTAATTCCACTTAAAAGGATTATACTAATTGTTTAATTGGCTACATGTCTCAAAGATGTGTAGAGGATAGTACATTACAGCATTTATGTAGTTGTGAATAATTGAAAACAACTATAAAGTATTCAATGGTAGGAAATTGATTTAAAAATCAGAGTACATCTAAAAAATAAAATATTTTCTAAAATAATATGGATGTATAATATTAGAGAGTTGTTCATTATTTATTGAGGTAAAGAAATAATTTCAAAGTAACAGCATGCATCTAATTTTTAAAGATGTGTATCAGAGATATTTATTATTAACATATATAAAAAGTCTGGAAGGTTAAAGCAAAACTATTAGCAGGGATTATCTCAGAATGGTTGGACTAAGGGCAACTTTGTTTTTATTTTTCATTTATTTTACTTATTTTCTATTTTTTTTTCCTGTGAACATACATATACCAGGTGGATTAAAGAAATGATAGATATTTTAGATGTTAAGAAATCTCTTAAAAGTGTTTACCAGGAAAAATCTGTTTAATAAAAATGAGATTTTTAGACTGCTTTCTGTCTTCTTAATTGCTTTTAGAAGGCTAAGATCGAGATACAAGTGAACAAAGAAATCAGTGCACATGCCTAGTCAAAGAAGCTTAGCAGTATTAGAAAACATCCATTTTCCGGCAGTTTGCTCAAAATGCCTTCAAAACTAAGACAGCCTGGCCTGTTGAATTAACAGAAACTAAGGAGTGATTGAAACGAGGAGACAGTTTTATGAGGTCAGGATTTATCTCAGCCCTTGTTTGTTCATCTTAGATAGGGCGGATGCAGAGGGTTTAAAGCTCAAAGTAAATGCAAGCTCTGCGCTGTAGACAAATGAGAATGCGGCAGGCTCAAAGCAGTGGAATCTGGACCACTTCAATGGCCAGCTCTAACCAGCTGGGGTCTTTCTTGAGTACCATCTGATTCTCCCTTTTTTTTTTTATAAGAAAACATAAAAGTGAAAAATATAAGAGTTTGCCGTTTAGTGGGGCATTTACATTTTTATAAACTTAAGATCGTTACCTGGGGCTTTTGTTAATAGTACATTTGGTGGAACTGCAGGCTCAGTGTTTAATAGGAAGGAGGTCCAGATTGCATGAAGTTTTTTCAGAGAGATTAGATTAAAATTCAGGGGCACGAATAACTGCCGTTCTGTAGGTTTCTTCTGCTGCCCCAGTTCAGTCTGCTGCGTGGCTTTCTCCAACATGTCTCCACACGTGAGCCTGTGAAGAAATGAATAAACGCAATATAGTTTTTGGATTGTCAATTTCTTTAATGTGAATTGTTGTTTTAAAAAAACAAATAAGAGAACAGGGATCTCTTTTAAAACACGGGGCCACTGTGATATATGACTTCAAGACTGTCTCTGAAGAGGCAACAGGGAAATTAGAGTCCTGGTTTGACTCACATCTACACCCATTTCGAGCTGGATGATCTTGAACAAAATATCCCTGTGCCTCCCTTTTGATGTGCAAAATGAGAATATCATTTGTCTCAAAGTGTTATGAGGCTTAATAGGATGATAACATGTAAACTTATTGGAGCACAGAGACATTCAGTAAATGATAGTTCATAGTACCAATAATCTTAACAGTGAAACCAGCGCTGTGATAACTTTCATTTCTAAACAACATCATCTTTAAGAGAACTCTTTGATTTGACATTTATGCTTTCCAGCCAAAGTAATAGGCTTAACTGATATTTGTATAATAAGATTAGATGTGAGGAAAACTGCTATTCATGCAAATGCTAAAACACAAGAAAACTTTTGTTTAAGAAAATTCGTTTTGGAATAACAGAGGAAAAGGTTTTAAAATACAAAGAAAGAAACTGAAATCAGTATGGCTTTTAAGATGCAGCTACTCTAATATTCATAACAGATTTGTTATGTGCTTACATGTTTTATTTATCATAGTGTTTATATTAGTCATGACTTTCTGGTTGAAAAAGATAAAACTTCTCACAAACTAAAATACAGAGTAGCTCAGAAAACCAGGAAGCTGACCGGTGGCTCCTTGAACCAGGAATTTAGTTGGGCATCTCTTTCTTTCTCTCCTCACACCTTGAATCACATCTTCCCAGTGTAGCAACCCAAAAGAAAGGGAGTTTCCACTCTAACTTCAAATTGAAAATCTTGGGGACAGGGATGTAGTGAGTTGACTGTCTCCATGTTATTACAGTTACACTGACTAGTGGTCAGAGGCAACTTGGGTTTCCAGAAGACGGGGTTCTGGAGGACAGCACATGTGGCAGAGAAAAGCAGTAGCCACTGTAATGGTCTTTCCAAATTGTGTGTTTCAGCAGTGAGCTGGAGCCATTATTGGGTTTTGAATTCCATATGGTAGGTCATGAACAGAATAGTTTAAAAAATAAAACACAAGAGATTTAAATAAAAGTGAACAGATAATATCAAAGGGAATCACAGTCCATTGGAATTAGCGTTTTATTAAACTTTTGTTTCCATTGTGTGTGTGTGTGTGTGTGTGTGTGTATGTGTGATATGTGTCAGTGGTGGGATTCAAATAATTTAACAACCGGTTCTCTGCCCTAATGACTGTTTTAAGTATAAAAAAATGATATACCAAAAGGTAGTTTATTATTTTATGTATTTAATACTTAAATAAGAACAATAAAAGAGATATACAAAACTAGATTGTTATAAGAGTTTTAAAATATTAATAAAAAATACTAAATGCCTAACCAAAATAAATAAATAAAACTGTTATTTAAGATACTTCCATATTGCTTCTTTATTGGCATCCTCACTTGCTATTTTTTTCACCTATGAATGGAATGAACATCACTACGGGCGCAGTTGTACAAATGAACATTAAAAAAAGAGTAAGGAATGTAAAATTGCAGCCGCCCACCTTAGAGAGAGCCCTGATTACAAGTGCCATTTTAACAACCAGTTCGCTGAACTCAACAAAAAATTAGGTATCAGGTCTGCCGAACTGGTGCGAACCGGCTGAATCCCTCCACTGGTGTGTATGCTAAATACAATCTAAAATACATTTGTTAATGTGGATCACAATTTAGAAAGGTTCCAGGTCTACATTGCATAATGATGGTCCCTGGTAAGTGACTGCCATCAGTGGGACTGGGGTCTGCCCTCAGCATTGGGAAGAAGAGTGAGTGTGGGGTAGACCGCAGCAGCAGATGGGAAAGCTTGCACCCTCTGCCAACAGGGTATTTGGTTTATGAGGGGGTTTTGTTTGTTTTTGGTTTTTGGTTATAGAATCTGGAGGGCAGTTTTCTTTTTTCTTTCTGTGACTTACCGTACTTTTCACTCTATAAGATGCACTTTCCCCCAAAAAAAGTGGAGGGGAAAATGCCTGTGTGTCCTATGGAGTGAAAAATACGGTAATTTAAGATAAAAGTAATTATCAGAATCAGCTAGAGCCATACGTTTCACTGAGTTTGTATGTTTTAATATACAAGACCTTCCCCTAAAAGGGCCAACTGCACGGGCATACAATCTTGTGCAACTGCGCAGGGCCCACATTTGGTTTAATTATTCTCTGATGTCGCCACCTTAATAATTTTTGAATAAGGGCTTCACAGTTTTATTTTGCATGAGGCCTGTGCAGTGTGTAGCCAGTCCTGTCCACTACACACTACACTGAGGGATCTGTGGTTAGAATAATTTTTGCCTCACCCAGAGAGCTGTGCACATCCTTAGTGCTCACCTCTGCTCCAGATAATACTCACAAGGATAATATATTTTTAATTCTCTGTTAAATTTAGTATCACCTGATGCCTCTTAGTTTGAATTTCCTCTTTAAAAAAATGACACTAAACAGTGTTCCTCCTGATTGATGTGCAGCATGTTGATACATCCTATAATTACCAGCTGATCTCTTTCCTCGCTTCCCCAGTGGTACCAGGCTGACATGCCCAGTGAGGTCAGTCAGAAATTAATCATTGAAGTCTCAGCAGTCCAAACTTATGTTTAATGCATGTCCCACCTCTCCCCATCCTCTCACTGCCCTCGTATCCCTTAAATAGGCTGTCAGTTCACTAAAAGGGAAGAGACAGCATCGAATGTAAAAGCTTGCACTCAGGTTATGTATTCATTAAACTGAGTTTCTAACACAGAATGTTCACATGCAGGTGCCTCCCTCTCGGCTCCACTTGGAGTTGCCCACTGGACTGGAGCAATGGATAGGCTTACTCCCCTCCCCACCCCACTCCCCAACTAAGTATAAGAACTATGGACCAACCCAGTAAAGCAGTGTTTTACTTTTCATAACGTAAAAAAAAATCTTCAAACGGTTTTATCTTTGCTTTGTGATTCAATTTCCAGGTTGACCTGTGCTCATTAAGAGTTCTCTTGGCACAGCTACAAAACATATATAATCTTTTGTTTTACTTCATATTCTCTAAAATGACCAGAGTTTCTGTTGCTGTTGAGTTCTTCTCGCCCTGAGCAGAGAGATCTTGAGAGGTCTTGCTGTGGGACTTGTCAAACCAGAGGAAGAGCTCCTCAGCTATTGTAGCTGGATTTAGGGCGGTCTGAGCCAGCCGGGGACATGATTCACAAGTTGGAATTTCAGATGCCAGCTCCCACAGAAGTAGAGATCTTTCCAAAGGGAAGGACAGTAATAAAAAACACCCAGGGAGGAGGTTTTCTGACAAAGGCCTTTTGTTGACACTGATAATAAGCTCCCTGTCTTTCTGAGGCTGACAGGCTCTGGTCCCTGGTTGCAGTTGAGATCGGGGTTTTTTTGGGTCTTGGAAAGGGAAGTGTTTACCTGCCTTTCCACAGATCCTCCAGGCATTGAGCACATCATAAAGAAACCACCCTCTAACTGGATCAAAACCATTCTACTCATTCTAGACAATGAATGAGCGTTCATCAGTTGGTATGGCTTCCTTCGTTTCCTCTCATCAACAGACTGCCTTTAAAAAAAAAAGAAAGATAAAATTTAATCTTGTGGAATGATATATATCATTTTAAATACTGAAATGAATGTAGAATTCTTAATATGCCAGACCATATGCTAAAATCTAACACTAACCTGAAATTTCTCAAGTTGTACCAACTATTTTGCTAATTACTCAGTCCCACTAACCAGTATGCCTGCCATGAGGAGAAACCAGTGCTTGTAGCTATTTCTTTAACTAAGTTCACAGTCCTCACTAGATTCTGCTTATCTTTTATACCAAGAGAATAGGCAATTCTTATTGGAATTATTGCAATCTGTGTTCTTCTTTTAAGTAAGTATAGTCTCAGTAGATAAGAAACCCATGTGTCCTTATCAAACCTGCCTACCTGTGATATAGAGCGATGTGAACATTTGAGGGGCATCTGCAATTCCTGTTTCTTCTCTCCAGCAGCTGTGCCCCTTTCTTTGCTGTTTGACAGATTTGTTCCTGTAACAGTTGCTTAGCTGTTTGAAATAGGGCATTACTCAAGGAACAAAACTAAGTTCACTCTGTATTCAGGACAATTCACACTCTTGTTTTATCGGTGTCTGCACATCACCGGCCAGAGTTAAAGGATTCTCTGGGTTAGTTATCTCATTCCACTTAGTTATCATCGGAGTAGGTTTATCCAGAAGTCACTATTGACTCAAAACACCACTGAGAGCATTATTAGACTCTAGTGTTAGGGGAGAAGACATCTTTCTGATGCCAAATATCAGTTTAAGACTGCTATCTGAAGTTCTCCATGGCTTTTAAAATCTCCCAGGTTGATTTAGACTCCTCTGAGTGTTTGGCTATGTTAAAGTAGAACCTGAAGAACTGATTTGTTAACTGAAAATCCTGAGAGAAATTTCTTCAGAAATCACTTCTCCATACAAAGGAATACCTCGAAGAAAAAGTATGAATTGCTATTCTACTTGACATTCAAATTAACCAGTCCATTGTCTCATAGTGAAACTGAAGAGTAGGTGGATCTCATGGGGGAAGGGGAGAACCTTTGAACTCACGTCTTCAAGTCTCAAGATCAGTGTTAATTCCACAACACCATGCTTGACTCTCAAGCTGTGGTGGGGACATCCTTGTGTCTCAGTTGAAGATCTCATGGCAGAAAATTCCAGGCCTAAATATTTATTGAACATCTACAGTTAGTTGAGAGAATTGAGGCCTAAAGACATCTCAGTATCCTGGGTTGTTCAGAGTTAACTTCTCATGAGCAATTTTTTTTTTTTAGTTGCTAAGCTTTATTTTTTTAATAAATTTTTATTAATGTTAGTGGGGTGACATTAATAAATCAGGGTACATATATTCAAAGAAAACATGTCCAGGTTATCTTGTCATTCAATTACATTGCATACCCATGAGCAATTATAACAGAAGTGCTTATTGTGTTCAAGAGGATTTGGACCCCAGGCCTGCTACTTCCTCACTATTTGACCTGGGTGCTCTCAGGACCTCCGTGTATTTTAGGGACACTAACAGTACTTTCTCAAGAGTGTGAGGGTTCTGGTAAGGATTCAGTGATTACATATATGTAAAGTATACAGACTAGTCCCCGACACACAGTAAAGGCTGTAAAAGAGTTTATTATAATGATGATGATGGTGATGATTCCTAATCCAGTAGTCTAAAAATATTCCCTTTGGAAATTTGCTACTTGCTAGGCATAGAGTATAAAAGCTACAACTTCAAAACATTAAAACTCAATAAATTCTCTACATTTGGAGAATATTTTAGGGCTGTTCCCTTGCAGACAGAGCAAGTGTGGAGAGGAGCACCCCGACTTCAAGATTTAACATTCTTGATTAAATGTCTGGATGGGCTGAGGAGAGGTAAAGAAGATGAAAGAGTTTGTATGTGAAATCCCTGAAAACAGGCCAATTTGAGATCTATATTGTTCCTCCTCTTCTGTTCAGTTTTGTCAATAAAGAAAAAGAGACTTCTCTTTAGATATTGATATTAATATTCTCATTCTGTTTCATCAAATTGCACTGAAGGCTTCTAGTGGAATTCTGACAAGTTACTGTTAAATTGTTTGCATTTCCGAGCACTTATTCTTACATCCTGACTTGTATTATTTTCTAATAGTTTCGGTGTAAATCAGAATTCCTTAGTGAGAGTATAAACTCCTTGGCAAGAATAGCTAGTGATAAATATTGGTAGAGCAACTGGTGGTATGTTCAGGACAGTGGTTCTCAACAAGGCTGGGGGAGGCTAATTTGCCCCCCAGGGAACAACAAAGGGCCAGTGTCTGGAGACTTTTGGGGGATCTCACAGTTGGAGGGGTGCTTCTGGCATCTAGTTGGAGAGGTCAGGGTTCCTGCTAAACATCCTACAATGCACAGGACAGCCCCTACAATGAAGAATTGTTCTGCCCAAAATATCAGTAGTGTGGAAGTTGGAAACCCTGCGTTAGAAGAACCAAGAGCATTGCTATAACTTCCCCTCATCCTTCCCCTTGTCAGCAGACTGACATCAAGAATTCTGAAGTTAGAGGGCCCTGTGTTTGGTTTTTGTCAGACCCTGTTAAAATGCCCATACACAGTAAGTTTCCCCTGGCATTTATATGTAAGGGAAATTTTGTTTGTCCAGTATGTCTTTCCAAAGGTGGATTCTGTGGAGATGGATTAAGTGCAGGAATGCAGAGAGTATTTCGGAAAGGAGACACTAGAAAGGGCTTACTATAACCTAAATTAACTCCATTAACTTTTACTAAGAGCAGCCATACTTTCTGTAGGTCCCCAGAGAGGCCCCACGCAGCCTCCTCTTGAAAACAAGAGCAAAGGGCATTCACTCACTCAGGCATTCCTGACAGAGTTCCAGTCCCCTCCATCAAAGGCAGCTCCAGCTGTCACTAGTTTTTACCCATTCTTGGGCTACACATTGTGGCAGAAAACGCACATGGCAGCACTCCAGGCATCTGAATGCCGTGCCACCCTCTGATTCTTCTGCTCCCTGTGCCGATCCCTGGGGTGGAGCGAACATTTTCACATTTAGCACCCCTTTCTTCCAGATCAATCTCAAGAAAATCAGAGACACCCAGAAGTCTCATCAAATGTGCATTATTACTTAAAAATCACAAGGGACTATGTTTATTTTGTTTCTTCTGGATTCTGAGAAGTACACACATTCCCCTTCTGAAAGTGTTTCAACAGTCTTCAAAAACCAATTCACCCTTCTAGTACATATGCATTAGATGGTATATTATGAACTCTAAACCACTAAAAAGTAACTAAGGAATGTTTAAAAGAAAAGCTTTTTCTTCTCTAAGAACAGACTTCATTTTTCACTATTCACTGACACCAATTTTTTTATTGTAGTAAAATATACATAAAATGTACCAATTTACATGTGCAGTGCAGTGGTATTAAGAATATTCACATTGTGCAGTCACCACCATCTATCTCCAGAATTTTTTTAACCTTTGTAAACTGAAATTCAGAGCCTATTAAGCAGTAACTCCCCACTCTCCCTTCCCCCAGCTTCTGACAAACTATTCTACTGTCTGTCCTGTGAATCTGACTACTCTAGGTATCACATATAAGTGGACTCATACAATATTTGTCTTTTTAAGACTGGCTTGTTTTACTTAGCATAGTTTTCAAGTTTTATTTGTATAGCAGGTATCACAATTTCCTTTTTAAGGCTCAGTCATATTCCAGTGTATGAATAAGCCACATTTTATTTATTCATTTATTCACTGATGGACACATGAGTTGCTTCTGCATTTTGGCTATTTAAATAACACTGCTATGAAAACAGGAAGATAGGTATTTGTTCAAGTTTCCGCTTTCAGTTCTTTTGAGTTCCTGCTTTCAATTCTTTCTTCTACAAAGAAGTAGAATAGCTGGATTATGTGGTATCTGTTTTTAATTTTTTGAGGAACTGCCATGTTATTTTTTATAGTGGCCTATACCATTTTCTATTCTTTCCAGCAATGTATAAAGATTTGAATTTCTCTACATCCTTGTCTAGCACTTACTATTTTTTGGCTTTGTTTTGTTTCAGGGAACAAAGTTATCATTATTTTTCTTTTTTTCTCTTTTCAACTTATTTTTGGGGTGACATTGGTTAATAACACTACACAGTTTTCAGGTGTACCATTCCATAATACATCACTGATACACAGCACTGTGCGTTCCCCACTCCAAGTCATCTTCTTCCATTACCACTGATCCCCTCTTACCCTGTTCTACCTCCCTCCACCCCCCTTGCCCTCCCATAATCACCACACTGTGGTCTGTGTCTGTATTTATTTTCTTTGCTTAATCCCGTCGCCTTTTTCACCCAGCCCCCAACACCCTTTCACTCTGGAAGCTGTCAGTCCATTCTCTGTATCTATGAGTCTGTTTCTATTTTGTTAGTTTATTTTGTTCATTAGATTTCACACATAAGCAGTGGTGGGATTCAGCCGGTTCACTCCGTTTTTGGCAGAACCAATACCTAACTTTTTTGTTGAGTTTGGCAAACTAGTTGTTAAAATGGCTCTTGTAATCAGGGTTCTCTCTAAGGTGGGCACTTGGGCAGCTGCCCAATGTGGAAATCCCAAATTTACATTCTTTACTCTTTTTTAATGTTCATCTGTGCAATAGTATATTCTAACAGCCCGTAGTAATTCTGTCCATAGGCGAAAAAAATTGCAAGTGAGGAGGTCAATCAAAAAGCAATATGGAAATACCGTAAATAAGTTTTATTGGGTTTTTTCGTCAGGAATTTAATATTTTTTCATTAATATTTTAAACCTCTTATAACAATCTAGTTTTGTATACCTCTTTTATTGTTTTATTTAAGTATTAAATGCATGAAATGATAAACTACCTTTCAGTACATCATTTTTTTATATTTAAAACAGTCATTAGGGCAGAGAACCAGTTGTTAAATTATTTGAATCCCACCACTGCATATAGTGAAATCATACGGTTCCTGTATTTCTTTGACTGGCTTATTTCACTTAGTATAATGCTCTGTAGGTCCATCCCTGCAATCGCAAAGGGTTAATATCTCCTTTTTTACAGCTGAATAGTATTCCACTGTGTAAATGTGCCACCGCTTTTTTATCCACTCATCTACTGGTGGGCGCTTGGGCTTCTTCCAAGTCTTGGTTCTTGTAAGTAATGCTGCAGTGAACATGGGTGCATATATTCTTTTTGAATTAGTGTTTTGGGTTTCTTCAGAAGTGGAATCACTGAGTCATAAGGCAGTTTTGTCTTTAATTTTTTTGAGGAAACTCCACACTGCTTTCCACAGTGGCTGTACCAATCTATTCCCACCAGCAATGCACGAGGGTTCCTTTTTCTTCAGATCCTCGCCAACAGTTGTTGTTTGTGCATTTATTGATGAGCGCCATTCTGACAGATGTGAGGTGATATCTCACTGTGGTTTTAATTTGCATTTATCTGATGACTAGTGATGTTGAGCATCTTTTCACATGTCTATTAGCCATTTGTATATCCTCTTTGGAGAAGTGTCTATTTGGGTCCTTTACCCATTTCTTAATTGGATTGTTTGGGTATTTTTGGTGTTGAGTTTTATAGGTTCCTTATCAATTTTTGATATTCAGCCCTTCTCAGATGTATCAGCAAATTTGTCTCTGGTTTTGTTTATTTTATAATAATCATCTTAATGGATATAAAGTAGTATCTCATTATGATTTTGACTTTCCTAATGATTAGTGGTGGTGAGCATCTTTTCATGTGCTTATTGGCCATTTGCATCTCTTCTGTGGAGAAAAGTCTTCAATTCCTTTGCCCACTTTTTGAATCAGGTATTTCATTGTTGATGTTAAGTTGTAAGAGTTGTTTATGTGGTCTGGATATTAAAATCTTATCAGATATATGCCGTGCAAATATTTTCTCTTATTCCATAGGTGATATCAGGTACTTGAAGATACTGTTTTTATAGCATGCCAAACAGTGGTACTCAGTCACTTTGGTAAATAAGTAGATTCTCAGATGTCAAAGATAGTTATTTTTCATCTCTCCTAAAGTCAGGGATAATGAGTTATATGACCTTTAGATGTCCTTTCAATCCTTTGGGGTTTTTTGGTTGGGTTTTTTGTTGTTGTTGTTGTTGTTTTTTGTAATAGATAAAAGTTTTCTCTAGCACTTATGTAAACTGAAATGTTAATTCTTGGCTAGTCAAGTAAGCCAGATGTCCACTAGGTGGTACTCTAACTGCAGCACAAAGTATTTGCATAAAGCTGAAGGTAAATTTCAAAGTTGTCCCTACAAAGACTTATTGCTACACAGAAATATGGGATTTATTTTAATTTGAACAAATAAATCATATTTATAAAATGTTAGCACTGAAGGTTTGAGTTCATGTATTTCAACTTTCTCCTTTTAAATAAGAAAATTGGGATTCAGTGAGGTTAAGTGACTTACCCAAGGTCACATGCACTGTTAGTTACGCATAAAGCCAGATTTTATTCTCCTAATCTGGTACTAAATCTTATTCGCCATGTTGCCACTGCTTACTATATAAAAGTCTTCCCTGAGTGTCCTTAGAGTATGCTAGAGCCCAGGTTAGTGTGACTTCTTCCACGAGTAAGGGAAACTATGGATGTGAGCAAGATGCTATATGTTGCTCTTGTGAAAGATCTTGAACTACAGACAAAGAAAACAAAATTCCACTAATTTACCTGTTAATCTTGGGAAAATTATTTAATATCCAACTCTTGGTACCCTTATATTAAAGAGGTTGTATTAAATGTATGCAGATTATCCTCAAGTATGTATTGTGTTAAAATTTAGTCTGAGACTGGCACTCTGATTCTGGAAGCCTGATATTTCCCTAACTAAATCTTACTTCATTTGAGAGCATAGCTTTGTATTTTTCTACCATAAAATGATGGAAATTCCTGTTTACCTTTTCTTGTGACATTGGATGAAATCTGGGTACCAGCTAACCACTTTTTAACTTTTTGCAACTTTCTCTAGGGTTGGTCCTAAACATTACCAATGATACATAAACCTGCAATAAAATCAGAACGACTAACAAAATACAACTATTTTATAGCACTGTATTGCAGAAAGTACACAAATAGCACTTATGTGGAACATTTATATAGGCTTCCCAGAGCAGCTGGTGATGCTCAAGGCCACTAATCATTCACAGATTGTCACACACTGCTTCTCACCTGTCTTTTTCCCTAAGGGCATTGCCTACATTCGCCATTGTGCTTAAGCTTTTCACTCCATGTCTGTCTGTTTACTGAATCATCCTGCCACACAGGACATTTTCGACTCTGTGTTTGTACAGCTCAGTCATGTAGAGTAACACTTCTTATTTACCCTTGTAATGAGTGGAAATGCTATCTCCGCACATTCGGTCAGTCGCAGTGCAGTAATCCCTCACCAAAGTCAGAGTTACCTTCCTGGAAAGTACAGCAATTAGCGACCTCACAACACGTAACATCATTGCGTCACAGGAAAACAGGGGTGGGAGAAAACAGTGTAAATGGATTTACACGGGAGAATATTATTATCATAGCACATAATAGTCCTAGAAGGCAAAATGAGGAGAAAACCCTGCTCCCTTTCAGTGGATTACCTTATCCAGTACCATGTTGCTGTCTTGAGCTTTTTTTTACATTGTTCAACTTTTCCAAAGAGCTCCTGTGCCTCTGTCACTAGCCTTTTCCTTTTTCATTCATCCTTCAGATATTAACAAAAAGTCGCTGTCATTGTGTGGCCTTTTTCAAGTTATCCCGAGTTTGAGGGCCTGGTTTCCTGGGTTGTGTATTGAAGGGAGGGAGCATGCATCAGTCCGGCCACCACACTGTCCCCAGACCTGCCTCACTGTCTGTCACAGAGGGAACTGGAACCGAACCAGTCCTGCAGGTGTTCGTTAAAGAAGTTAAACTGAACATGGGCTTTTAAATATTTGGCATATAAGTAGAAAAGCGTGTCCTTTCAGAACTCTGATTGGCAAGGGACTATCTCATTCTTGGTTTTTGAAAAACACCTAATGAAAAGAGTTCACTTCTGTTATGATGGAATTTAGCAGAAATATAAGAAAAGATTTTGGATTTGTTATATTTATTCAGCATCCAGATGTTTTTGAATTATTAATAAAAATCCCCAAAATAATGATTTACTAAAATATTTAAGGCTTTTAGAGAGCTATGAAATTATGACTTTTGCTCTGTACATAATGGCATTAGGTTCAGATCAATATTGATAAAGTTGGCATGATATTGTTTGGAATACCATACATTGATCTACGAAATCTGAAATATGTATTTTCATTGGGGATCTGCAGAATTTTGCCAAGAAAGTATGTCTTTAGAAGCTTTACACATATCCAAATTGTTTCATATCCTAAGGACACTCTGTTGAGTCCTTTTATTTATTTTTATCTGTGTATTTATTTTAATGGGCTTTTTAGTCTTTACAAACAAGGTGATTTGTTTTTTAAATTAAACATACAGCAGTCTCTTTTGAAAGCATTTCTGGATATCGTTCCAAATGTAAAATGTATATGTCCTTTGTCTCAGCACTTTTACTTATTTGTGCACGCTTGTACAAAAACTTACGTGCAGAGATTGAAAACTGGGGAAAAAACTAAATATCAAGATGACTGCTTCAGAAAATTATTCAAGCTCTTTCAGAAATATATAAGCTACATTTACATAGGCTGATGTGGAATAGTCTCAAAAGCATACTATTAAGAGAAAGAAAAGGAAAACATAGATAATACGTATAGTATACTTTCATTCATCTAAAATTATGCATAAATACATATTAAGAGTTTGTACATAAAATTCTTCTGAAATAATACAGAAGAACACAGAGAGGTAACAAGAATTAGAGTGAAAGGAATTCCTATTTTTCTTTCTATATTTGTTAAAATTTTTTATCATGTATATGTAATTTTTATTTTAAAAGCTAGCAATTAAGTTTAGAAATTAATACTTGATGTTTAATAATCATCAAAATACAGTAGTACTTAATTATTTGTGTCATCTAAATATACATGTGTTTTTTCTTTATATAATGTTTCTTGAATGTATTCCTTGATATTGTGTCTTAAAACATTTATAATGTTGTTCAGGTCTTTTAATTTAGTTGTTGCTTTAACTCTTACATGATAATACCAGAGGTAAATAATCTTAAGGAAAATCACATCAAACATACATGCAACCCATATTAGAGGAAAGAGCTATTATTACAAAGTGTAATCTGAGGAAAGTGGATAATTTGAGAATGGGTAACATTAGAATTCTGAATGCAGATATAGGGCAAATGTCCTCGCATAGCAATGCACACAAATAATCAAAGAGAGCCCCCCTGCTGGAAAGAAATCATCTTTTGTACTTGACATTTCCAGGTAAACTTTCCTTTGACTTTGAGTTGGCTTAAATTTGCATAATATTTAATCAAGAAAAATATATTATAATTGGGATGATTGATATCTGTAGCTTTCAGAATTTTGCTTTTAACTTTAGGATATACTTGGATTCTGCAGGCTTAGAAATTTCCAAAACAGTTCAAATGTGCGTGATATTTGTATGTTAGGGAGCTATACGTTGATTGGGAAATTGTAAAAGGGCTTTCTAGTCCTACTGGACTAAGATACTGGACTACTAGATGTTGAGAAAACAATTGGTATGCCATGGGAGATTGTGTGCAGCAAATGAAATTGAAGAATATTTGTTTTGCCAGTGAATTGACAGAGCTGAGAGAGGCCGAAATGAAGTTAAGGTTGACATTCTTATACAAGTTGGTATTCAAGACATAGCAAGGGCTCTGTAGCAATAGTTAATGGCTTGGTAGCAGTGGTAGAAAATATTATAGTAGGTATTTTCTATGCTGGTAAAGAGACCTGAGCCAGAAAGCACAGACACTGGGCTCTAAGACATACAGATGTGAAAGTCACATTAACAGTAATACCAAGTATTACGAATAATAGTTAAAAGTAATAGGAAGTATTTATGAGCTGGAAAGGGAGAAAAAATGATTTAGTGGATGTGGAGGTTGTTGTAGAAAGTTGATCATTATTTGCAGGTCTGGTGAAGGGTAACTAGTCATGACAGAAATTATGTACTCCTGGGTCATTGAGGATGGTTCCTTTGCTGGTTTCAAAGGGGGGGGGGGGCTGACCAGGCTGTGGCGCAGTGGATAGAGCATCGGACTGGGATGCAGACGTCCCAGGTTTGAGACCCCGAGGTCGCCAGCTTGAGCACGGGCTCATCTGGTTTGAGCAAAGCTCACCAGCTTGGACCCAAGGTCACTGGCTTGAGCAAGGGGTTACTCAGTCTGCTGAAGGTCCACGGTCAAGGCACATATGAGAAAGCAATCAATGAACAACTAAGGTGTCGCAACGAAAAACTGATGATTGATGCTTCTCATCTCTCTTCGTTTCTGTCTGTCCGTATCTATCCCTCTCTCTGACTCTCTGTCTCTGTAAAAAAAAAAGAAGGGGCTGGATTGTAGCATTTGTGGGGCTAGGCTCTCGTCTGTTGGAGAACAGTTATAACAAATTTTCAGCATGTTTATGTTCTAATATAAGCAGAGCTTAACTTGAAGGTTCCATTTCACTAGAATCATTTCATGGACAGCCTTTGCCTTTCCAAAATTTTATCAACTCCAGTTGGTCCCCGAATTTTTAAATAGGAGCTCAATCCTTGAATTTAAGTCTTTGATCCTTGGCAAATGGCAAATGCTCCACATTGAGATAGCAGGCTGTTATCAGGGTCGGTGAAGCTGTGAACAGGCTCCATTCACAGCACAGGGAAGGTGAACTTGAGGGAGCAGGGTGTGTAATGGGCACATTGGAGAGGTCTCACGGGAATGAGCATAGGGCTGAATCATAGCGTCTCAGAGCCAGCAGGGATTTCAGTTACCCTTCTCATTTCACAGATAAGGGCATGTGAAGCTCGGAAATGTGAAGGGGAGAGGAGGCCACCATCTTCTGATTCAAATTTTTCCTTAGAGAATTCATTCATTATTTCGGGGAAAGCTCAGCAGCTCTACCAAAGAGACCTGAAAATACGGTGGCTCAAAGCAGCAATTTCCTACTGGTGTGCTGCAGAATTTTAGGAATTAGTTTGTGTGTGCCACGAGATGAAAAAGGTTGACAATTGCTGGCTTAACAGAGAGACATTCACTCTTCTTTTAGGGAAGCACCCCAGTTCAGCAGGGCAGCTCTGCTCCTCGTGGCGGGTCAGGAGCACGGTTCCCTCAGGCCACCCCTGCCCATTCCCTAGGGCACAGTGATTGTGTGAGCAGTTCAGTCCAAGGCCCTGCCACATCAGTGACAGTCAGCTGAAAGCAGAGGACAGCATGGCAGAGGTATACCTGCTGTTTGAAGACCCAGGCACAGAGTGGCACACATCACTGTGTTCATGTTTCACTTGTAAGAACTTAGTCATTTGGTCCCATAGAACTTCAAGAAATGCTTAGATGTGGAGTCGAGGCTTGGATGTGGTCTAGCTGGGAAGTCATTTCTCTGACAGCACTTCCATTGGTATGAAAGGGGAGAAACCCGTTTGCATGGATAGTGAATAGCCTCTACCATGGGGCAGCCCAGGCTCTTGTTGCTGGCTGTAGTTTTGGCTTTTCAGAAATCCACAAATATATACCACATGGTTTCCATTCAGGTTGTAACGTGCCCTTGAAGTAGGTCTCCTAATATGACATACTTGGCAGGTCTTGGAATTTGTCTTTCCTGTTAATGACTGCTACTGATCCCCAAATTCTGTGCAGGACATATAGCAAGAAGCATCACTTACCTGGTCATAACATCTCAACTGCCCGGGATCACATGCTATCTACCATCAAGGCCCTGTTATTCTATCCAAGGCTGGGAAACAGGGGAACTCTGCAGCTCAAGTCATGTTTGTTTTGTTTGTTTTTGTTTGGTTTTTTTGTTTTGTTTTTTTTGTTTTGCTTTTTTTACTGGGATGATTAAAATAAAATGCTATTATGACTTGGGAACTTGTTTTGAGTGTTAAATGAGGTAATCCATGTAAAATACTTATTCATTTTGTCAAGAAATATTTATGGATGTCCCAGAGATTGTGTGAGGTGCTCAGGATGCTATAGTCTATAAGATACATGGATCCCGTCCTTAAGCAGCTCCCAGCCCAGTGGAGGAGGCACTCACGTCAGAGGGCAGTGAGGTGGTGTGGCAGTGCTGCATTCCAGAGCAGGATGTCTCAGTGCTACAGCAATAGAAACGAAAGGCAGCTAACCCTGCCTTGGAGCACTCGGCGCTGAGAGGAAGCATGCCTCGGCTGAGGGCTAACAGGGATGAGGTCCTCAGCAAAGGGATACTTTTCATTTGGCCTCTTCACACTCTTTCTGTGTTACTTACTGCTCAACACTCCACCCTCAGGATTATGGGGAAAAGATCGAGATTTTGCTTTCAAGAAAAATCTTTTTCCTTGAGGTTGGCACTGTGAAATCGATTCCCATACAAAAGAAAGGGAAGTGATTTGACAAAGATACTATCATGACATAGAGTCCTGGGAACTTCTGCTTTACTGTTTCAAATTAGGAAATAGCTGCATTTAGTAAGTATATAGAGTAATTTAACATTGTTATGTATCCCACTGGCTCATGAACTTTTTAATTAACTCAGATATATTGGTTTTTGAAAGGAAAATATCCAGTGCCTTTTCTATCATTCATATTATGCAATAATGATTTTAGGAAGCATACTAAAGAATCATACACACAATCATCAGACAAATACCAGATTGGTACTTCTGTACATCTCTAGGGGAAAAAGTAGTTTTATCTATGTCATGAACATTGTTTAAATTACCAGACTATACTTCCTCTCCCTATCAGCCCTGATCATATCACCACATTCCCAAGAACCATCCCAAAACAAGTTTACATTTATTATTGGAGTTGGAGTCTGGCTGACTGCAGGCATCTTTTAATTTATGAAAGCTTATTAGTTCTCCAATTAAAGAGACACACCTGGCCTTAGCTCTCACTATTCTGAAGGCAAAGGTGTTTACATACAACCATCCATTATCAAAGTGGGCATTCCTGACAGTTCCACAAAAGGGACTGCTGATCATCTTAAAGGAAAAAAAAATGACTTACAAAGTGAATGTGGAGATATACTTTCTGCAGCTATTTTACATTGTAACCTGAAATGTTTTCCTTCAAGGTTTGTGTGTGTGTGTGTGTGTGTGTGTGTGTGTGTGTGTGTATGAGAGAGAGAGAGAGAGAGAGAGAGAAGAGAATGTGAGTGAGTATACCACCTCCCGATAATCACACTGAAAAACAGGTGTCTCAAGTATGTGTCTGAGCAGTGTGACTTCAAAACTGAACTTAAGTTCCTACTACCCATTCCTGAAACAAATCCTCAGTGAAGACCACTAAATTTCCATCTATAAGAAAGTTAATTTTGAAATTGCCCTCAATTTAAAATCACTTGGGAGAAAGTAAGACAAAAGTTGTAGGCAGTATGGCTACTGTAGGAACCCAGCGAGTTTGCACAGGTAATTCAGGATTACAAGGTTTAACAGCAGACAGAGACAGCTCTATATAGCAGTGATCTTCAACCTTTTCTGTCTTGTGGCACACATAAACTAATTATTTAAATTCTGCAGCATACCAAAAAAATATATTTTTTGCTGACCTGACAAAAAAATAGGTATAATTTTTACTCTTTCACACTGATGGCTATTATTGTGTTGGCTGTTGTCATTTTTTTATTTGACAATCTCAGGGAAAAGGGGGTCAGTTCCCCTGAGGTCAGGTACTGCATGTTATAAAAAATCGTGCCACAAACCAGCTGAAAATCGCTGCCATATAGCAAAACAAGGAAGCACAGAACAGTACTCTTCAGGGTGAGAAAACTGAGTTCTTGTCTTGGCTTTACCAGAAATGCTTTGTGGGTTTTGGAGCAAGTTCCTCAACCTCTGCAGGTTGCACTGGATCTGTGTAAGCAGAGGAGATTGGATCTGGATGAACCCACTGTTCCCTTCCACTTGCTCCTAATGCTTGAGGGGGAGCGTAAAAGCACATTCACAGCGATCCTGTCAGAACTTCCCTCAGCCTGACTGCCAGTTCCATTGATGAGCTAACACTTAACGAGCTGCCCGATGCATCAATGAAGCACTCCACAGTATCAAATAGTCACTTTCTATTAAGGCTCCTAGTGAACCTTTGGAACACTTTCTTCATCCTAAATTTTTCATGCTTCCGCCATTTTCACTGAGGTCCATTAACTGCAGTTTTGCCTAGGGACTTCACCACACCATGTTTATTTTGTTTTGTTACCTGTTTGACAATTCAGCAGCACAAACACTTGCCAGAGTGATTAACTTACAAGTGACTACAGATTTTTAAAAATGAGGTTTCTCTTCCCACTGTGTGCCTGAGAAGAGCTCGAGAAAGTTCTTTCGTCATCTATACCAGGAAAGTGTTTACAAGGTCCTTTGATATGTCTCTCACCTGGACCTGGGCTGCCGACCGTCATATTTCAGGACAGCGGCGCCTCATTTCAAATTCATTTTTGCATTACCCTTGGCAGGGCCCCTATTCTTGTTAGAATTAATATTAATAAAATAAATTCACTTCGGTGTCCTAGATTTTTTTTTCCTTTTTCTTTTGGAGGTCTCTCTGTTCCTTGCCTCATTTCCTAGTTGTCCTGGCAACAGCCATCAAATTGAAATTACAGGAAGTGAAAGGTCTTCCTTGTTTATTACTGAGAAGTGAGAGCTGTTTACTCAGATACAGGTTCAGACCCTTGGTATCCACAGGGTGGCAGCATTGCTTTGAGTGAGGTCACTGTTCTATTGACCCTCTGTTCCCGACCCACCCAGCCCCCATTATCAAATTTCTACCTACTTCTAGGCTAACCACACTTACTCATATTGTTTCTTTATGGGGCTTTATGAAACACACTCGACAATAACAAAGTGCATATAAGTTGCTTAAGTGAAGATTGCAATACCTGTTTCCCCATGTTTCTGGTTACGTGCCAGGCTTCCCTGGAGTCAGTTCTCAGTCCGAGATGATCGGGCTTGCATATTCAATCTGGGAAGCCACTCAGGCCACTCTAGAATGCTCCTTTTCTTTTGGCAATACCTTCACAGATCATGTGGAATTATTGCAGACCTAGCAAGGCAAGACTACAAAGAAAGCTGAACTAGCTCTTCCAAAATCAAGGTGTTAAGTAGTCGAGGCTTGGGGGAAAAGGTAGGATATTACTGATTCCCATGCCTGGAATAATATTGAAAGCAGATGCCTAATAGCTCCCTTAATCACCTTTAATTGCTAGATGGGATTCCAGTGACTACACATGATACATGCTATTTAAACCATTAAAGGGGAGCAGATGTGTAAAGGAATGTTTTAAAAGGGGAAAGTTTGGAAAGACAAAGCATCATTGATTCTCCCTTTATTAGACTCTTGAATCCGTATTTAAATCACTTTAGAGTAGCATTAAATACATGTTTCTCCACAGCTTTAGATATATGACATTTTTCATCCCTGTTCAAAATGTCTCCTCACCCAGTCCCCGCCACGACAGCTTACGTTTGAGTGTTGGGAAAGTGTAGAAGTAGTCAGACACAGTCTTCACCTTCAAGCTGCTCCCAGTCTGTCAGGGCTGATAGGACATTTACATGAATAATTGTAACAAAAAGTCAAGGGGGTTAATACCACAGGTTAGGTCAACAAACCCTGTGTAATTTCAGAAAATTTTTTCCAGTTTGATGACCGGGGAGGCTTCACAAGAGTTGGTTTTTCAGCTGAGACTCAAAATAGGCATTTTTTTCAAAAGAGAATGGTAAGGATGAAGGGTATTCCAATCGAAGAGAAGAGTAGAAATAAAGTCATTAAAGCCAAAGAACATACACATTTTCAGAGAAGGTTGAATGCTCCCTTTAGCTGGAGAAGAGAGGACACGGGGGCAGCCTCCGTGTGCCATCTTGGAAATGACCGACTCAGATGATCGATGATCTGTTTTTCTAAATTATGTAATCACAACAGCCTGATAACTACTGACTGGCTTATATTATCATAAAAACCTCTTTACATTTAAAATATTCTTGTTATGGCCCCATCTGTATTTACTAATTAAGTAAAACTGCATTATGAGTAACAGTGCTGGGGAGAGGCAGGATTGTTTGCCGCTTCCTTGTTTTGCATATTTTACATTTAAATAAACCTAAGTGACCAAAGATTGAGTGTCCAAAACATCTGTTCTTAATAATTCTATAACAAATACAAAGGTCAATATAATTGAAGTTGTTAGTTCGTACATTAGGAATCCCTTCATATTGATGGAAAAGAATTGTATGATTTGGCATTTATAAAAGGAAATTTTGCAGCTGATTTTCAATGGAGATAATATTTTTAAGGATGTACTAGATGTGACTGATATTATTTTGCCAGTCAGGGTTTCTGCCACAAAATTGCAAAACTGTATTCATTTGGCCATTGAGGCTTTTTGGCCCAATCTTGCAAAATATTTGTGATCATAGCATGATGGAAGAGAAGACTTTCTAACTTGATGAATAAATACAGAATATCCACCATACTTTTCTTCAGCACTCCAGAGCCATTACTGGGTAAAAAATGAATTTAGTGGGTCTTATTCCGCACTTATATTTAAAATAAAAGTGGCTGGAATAGCACAGGGAGGATAAAGTGCAACTGAGTAGAATAGAGTACATACATTGCATGTTAAAGGAAAACTATTGTTTCACAAAACTTTAGTTTTAGCTTTGTGTTTATATGTGTGTCTTACTGAACTGCTTTGTGAAGTATATTTCATACTGTGGTAGTGATTGGTGGTTTATTTTTCCGCATCCCAGTCCGACGCTCTATCCACTGCGCCACCGCCTGGTCAAGGGGTTTATTTTTAAATGGGAGGAGAGGAGATAAGAGAGATGGACTCCCACATGCACTCCAACCAGGATCCATCCAGTAGCCTCTGTCTGGGGCCAATGCTTGGACCAACCAAGCTATCCTCAGCACCCGGCCCGATGCTCAAACCAGTAGAAACTTTGGCTGCAAAAGGGGGAGAGAGTGGAGAAGAGAAGCAGAAGGTTGTTTCTCCTGTGTGCCCTGACTGGGGATTGAACCCAGCATGCCGACACTCTCCATTGAGCCAACCGGCCAGGGCCATGACTGGAAGTTGAGAAACATTTTTTTAAAAGGAAATGCCAGTTTATTTCTCCCAAATGTGTATACAGTAAGTGGAATTACAAGAACAGCTGTTGGCGTAGAAGACCCATCCAAGTCCTAGTATTAGTGACTAGAGAACAATCGTCTTCACTTAACATATTTATGGAAGTGAATGCATCTAAAGTGCCTTAGTTCTTATCAGAAGCTTATCCCATATATACACATTCCTGAGAAATCTAGACAAAGAGACAAGGAAAGAGGAAAAGGATTTACTAACATATATGTAAAGCTTTCTGCCTGTTTTCCTTGAAAATGTTCTGTTACCTGGTTAAGAGAGTTTTAACAAGGGGTACATTGGAGTGAATGCCCAGTGCACTTACTTCATGAAGGTCTAGTTGGCATCAGCTCATTGTTCCTATACAGGGGAGCCTCGTTCCCCATAAGGGTCTGATGCCAGTCTCATGTTCTGACTGGGGCAACTAGGAAGGAGAAAATGTCACAGCCAGGGACAATACTGAAAGCCTGGGGACAGAGTGGAAAATGCGGAACCCCATGTCCTTTCCAAATGAGGCTGAGAACACAGAGATAGAGAGGCTAGGAAGTGGATACAGCCCAACCAGTGGAAGTTCAGAAGGCAGGGTCCAAGCAGGAAACACACCCTCCTCTCATGCTTTCTCCTAACCTGCTTGCACCTGACTCCCCCATCCCTGTGCACAGCCTTTTCACCCTGGTAGAATCTGACTGTAACAACAGAAGTTCTAATAGAGCACCTAGAACTGCCTCAGGGGTGGTTCTGGGCCACATGGTACACTTGACTCGCACACCAGTGAACCAATCAATATCCACATATTAATACTTGTCTTTTATATTTACTTTGTATCCTACTAAAATTTTGTCATATGCAAAGAGAAACAAAATAGAGGGTGACAGAAGATGATTTGACTTTGGGTGATGGGTATACAGCATAATCGACTGCCTAAATGATGTGGAGATGTTTTCTCAAAATCTGTGTACTCTGGTTGACCAATATCACCCTGTTAAATTTGTCTAAATTTTAAAAATAACAAAAAAATTTTGTCATATGCGTGTTGTGCTACTTATTCCCATATGTTTTTTATTGCTTTATTTTATTTTAATTTTTAGTGATTTTAATTTATTGTGTTTACATAGATTCAAGTGTCCTATTGAATATATCTCCCCCCACCTCCATGTTCCCCTCGAAACCTCCCTTGCCCTCTCTCCCCAATGCCTTCCCCCCAGGATTTGCTGTCCTGCTCTCTGTAACACTGTTGTAATATATATATATATATATATAATTTCACTAATCTCTTTCCCTTCTCTGATCCCATCCTCTCATCCCCTTCCCCTCTGTCCACTTTCCCTCTGGTCCCTTTGATCCCACCTCTGCCTCTATTCTGTTCCTCAGTTCCCATTGTTCATTAGATTCCTCAAATGAGTGAGGTCATATGATATTTTTCTTTCTCTGCCTGCTTATTTCACTTAACATAATAGTTTCCAGGTCCATCCATGTTGTTGCAAAAGGTAAGATTTCCTTCTCCCTCATGGCCACGTAGTATTCCACTGTGTATATGTACCACTGCTTTTTAATCCACTCGTCCACTGATGGACACTTGGGCTGTTTCCAGATCTTAGCTATTGTGAACAATGCTGCCATATCATGGGGTGCATATCTTATTTTGAATCAGTGATATGGTGTTCTTAGGATATATTCCTAAAAGTGGGATAACTGGGTCAAAAGACAGTTCCATTTTTAATTTTTTGAGGAATCTTCACACTGTTTTCCATAGTGGCTGCACCAGTCTGCATTCCCACCAGCAGTGCAGGAGGGTTCCTTTTCACCACATCCTCGCCAGCACTTATTCTGTGTTGTTTTGTTAATGAGCGCCATTCTGCCTGGTGTGAGGTGGTAAAAAAAAAAAAAATGTCATCTGCATGCTGTGCTATTGATTCCCATATGTTTTGACAAGAGCAGTTGACATTTCTTGAACTATGAAATTTCAGCAGAGAAGGGTTAAGTTTTCCTATTACACAGAACTTTCAAAGAAGCCCAGCCCTGGAGTGATGGATTTTACTACTTAGCCTACTGGGCCGGGCTGTTGTTTGAAACTGATCCCTCCATAGTGCTTAATGGGAAGCAATTAATGCCCCACCTTTACTGTAGTGCCTACTTAAGGCATCAGGCTCTACAGAGCTTTATGCTTGTCTTTCAAAGTTATTGGGAGGATCTGGGGGTGAGTACTAAGGAACAGCTCTTTCCATTTTCCAGGACGATAGTGAATCCTTTGATCTTTCCAGAGTATTTTAGGAGAACCTCAGTCATTTGTATCCTTTTATTGCCTAAGTTTTAGTTCTTTAGTACCTTGAAATGACAGCTTTTGATTTTTTTTTTAAAAAGATATTGTTTGAAGTGCAATGAGATATAGATTTTAAAGAGAAAGGTGACTGTTGAAGTAATCCATTTAAAAGTAATAGCTGAAAATATTTATCTTATTAGTTTGTTCTGCTGGGTTTTATTTCATCTCTGGATTAGGAAACTGAAGCCTGGAGAGGTGAAAAGACTTCTCCAGAAGTGGTTGTGGGGACGAGGGTCAGAACTAAGCTCTCCTGATCACCCACGTTGTCCTGCTGAAATGAGCGTGAGGATGTTCACCAGCGTCTTAAATGTGTTGCTTTTTCTGAATGAGAATATTTTTTTTAATTGTTCACCAATTGATATCATCTAATAGCTTAGTAGAAAAAACCATGGACTTTTTAGACCGGGCAATTCAAAATTAAACCACAACGCTCATCATCTATACCAGGCGTGGCCAACAGTTTTTGCCCCCAGGCCAGATTAGAAAGAAAACTTTTTTCACAGGCCAGATGAAATATTAAAATTAAAAAATGTTAAATACAAAAAGGATTTGTTTAAGTAAAGAAAATTTTGGCCTGACCTGTGGTGGCGCAGTGGATAAAGCATCAACCTGGAAACACTGAGGTTGCCGGTTCAAAACCCTGGCTTGCCTGGTCAAGGCACATATGGGAGTTGATGCTTCCTGCTCCTCCCCCTTTCTCTCTCTCTCTCTCTCTCTCTCTCCCTCTCTCTCCCCCCCCTCTCTAAAATGAATAAATTAAAAAAATTAATTAAAAAAAAGAAAATTTTATTATATAATTTGTTTATGAATACATGTGAGCGAAAAAAAATTTAATATACAATATTATTTTAATAAAAATATTTTTTAATAAAAAATATAATTACATACCGTATAAATATCCAAACTGTATTGCAATCAGTCGAAACAATATTTAAGAGAATGAGCTTGAAGGAGTTATATCTCAAATAAAACAATTATTTTGTTTTACAAACAGTCTGGACACGTTTTCAGTTATCAACTGCAGCTATTGTCTATGCTATTGTACAATGCCACTTGATTCAGCATGCTTGACCACAAAAATAATGAACTGTTTGACCTTGGGTGCGTACTGGCAAACTCTGCCTAAAAGAATGTGGGTTTCACATCGCTGCTAAATGTCAAACAATTCATATCTAGTATAGACAAGTACAAAAGTTGTAAATCTTGGCCCTGGCCGGTTGGCTCAGTGGTAGAGCGTTGGCCTGGCGTGCAGAAGTCCCGGGTTCAATTCCCGGCCAGGGCACACAGGAGAAGCGCCCATCTGCTTCTCCACCCCTCCCCCTCTCCTTCCTCTCTGTCTCTCCCTTCCCCTCCCGCAGCCAAGGCTCCATTGGAGCAAGGATGGCCCGGGCGCTGGGGATGGCTGCTTGGCCTCTGCCCCAGGCGCTAGAGTGGCTCTGGTGGTGGCAGAGTGACGCCCGGAGGGGCAGAGCATCGCCCCTGGTGGGCAGAGCGTCACCCCTGGTGGGCGTGCTGGGTGGATCCCGGTCGGGCGCATGCGGGAGTCTGACTGTCTCTCCCCGTTTCTAGCTTCAGAAAAATACAAAAAAAAAAAAAAAGGTTGTAAATCTTTATAAATGATTTTTTTTTAAAAAATAAAGAAGTATAGCGAATCCATTCAACCAATTATTGGAAGTTAATCCTAGATTAGTCACACGCGGAATTCTTTTCCACGTATCACTATCTTCTTAAATATCTTGATTTCCAATAATCAAAGATGCTTCCGCTTCTGAGTAGCTGAGATTTTAAAGTAGCGGAGAATATTAAAAATTTAATTGCAGGCCGCATAAACTCATTACGCGGGCTGGATGCGGCCTGCAGGCCGTATGTTGGCCATGCCTGATCTGTACAGTAGGAGACATGAATACTTTATCTCACAAGTTGCATGAATTATTTGAACTGACACATCCTCCACCTAGCACAGAGCAGATGCTCAAGAATTAAGTTCCCATGCAGGTATTACAAGCTTTGGACACATCCTAGATTTAGCAACATTGATCCCTAATGCCTTCTTACCTACTCTTGCTTTTGTCTGTGAGGTGCTATTAGATAGGTTCAGGTCGTCCTTAGAATACCTTAAGTTTTTCCAAATACAGTGTGGACAGACTTCTTCCATGCACCATCCCATTCTGTTCCCGTTTCCCATTAATATTCAGGATCTTTGGACCCATTTCCTGCTGGCTTTGTTAATCAGATAGACAAAAATGGTAATAACTAAATGTTCACAAAATGGTAATAATTAAAGTTAGATTGATGTGTTGACTTAGAATGCCTTGATATCATTTAGAGAGCAATTAGGGTGGCTTCTTATAATCTCCTTACCAATCTTATTTTCTTCTTATTGATCTTCTCTTTAACTTTTTCACTATGAACAGTCTCCTTGACAGAGTCGGGAACAAAGTAAGAGTTAGGTTTTCTATGTGACATTTGTCAGCCCTGCACCATGTATCGCTCCCAGTAGTAGGCTTGTCTTTTCCTGGAATGCCTTGCCTTTTGATTTTTATAATTTTTGATATAAAATAAATACATTGTTAGTTTCTTAAAATATATTAGTTTTATCATTTTGATGACCAAGAAAATACATATTCATTATTAAAAACTATAAATCTAAAGAAGGCTGCATAGAAGAGAGTAAAAATTCCTTCATACTCTTGCTCTTTCTCTCCCATTCCCAAATGTGGGTACCTACTGCCAGCAATTTTGTGTGTGTCTTCCTAGAACTTTATTTTTGCCCATGAGGAACTAATCTTTTTTTAAGTAGAAAAATTTGTACTTTTAAATCAAATAATGGAATATAAAGATGAATAAAAGCTACACACTTTTTAAAATGGCACTCCCTCAACTGCCACCCCTCCATGATGCTGGTTATCAGAGACACTACCCACGACTCTTATCTCTGGTTTCTATTATTTTCTTTATGTCTATAAACATGTTTATCATGCTATTTTTTGATTTGTCAAGTGTCTTGTCCTTATGGTGGATAAAGATCATGGTGTTTTTATATTGTCACCCATTTCTTCTTCCCTTGTTCTTTCAAGATAGTTATATCACAGTTTTTTCTGTAATTCAGTTATTTATTTATTTATTTATTTATTTATTTATTTATTTATTTTTGCATTTTTCTGAAGCTGGAAACAGGGAGAGACAGTCAGACAGACTCCCGCATGCGCCCGACCGGGATCCACCTGGCACGCCCACCATGGGGCGATGCTCTGCCCATCCTGGGCGTTGCCATGTTGCGACCAGAGCCACTCTAGCACCTGGGGCAGAGGCCAAGGAGCCATCCCCAGCGCCCAGGCCATCTTTGCTCCATGGAGCCTTGGCTGCGGGAGGGGAAGAGAGAGACAGAGAGGAAGGCGCGGCGGAGGGGTGGAAAAGCAAATGGGCGCTTCTCCTGTGTGCTCTGGCCGGGAATCGAACCCAGTCCTCCGCATGCTAGGCCGACGCTCTACCGCTGAGCCAACCAGCCAGGGCCCTGTAATTCAGTTTTTACACTATAAGGCAGTATAAATGTTGTCCATTGATTAAACAGTAAATTATTATTTCAGTCATTGTTTCGGTCAACTTTTTTCTGTAGTTAATAATTGTCACAAGCAAACGTGTGTGTTGCTGATTCTTCTCTAATCCATCAACAGATCTGAAATCTTTCAAAACACAATGTTGCAGATAATATATCAATTCCTTTGTCTTCTTTATTGGAGATCCTCCTTCTAGAATCCTTTGTCTTTTCTAATCTTTTGCATCTTATACATTAGTTATGCTGGGATTTTGTTTCACCATTATCCTGGGAGTTAAGTTTTTCCTGTATTAAATTCCATGTTTCTGGATCCAGTGTTGTCTTAGTTCTTGGTTTATTTTTTGGTTTTTCTGAGACATATCCTCCTGTAGCTTTCTGAGTAAGGAATCAAAGGAGAAAGAGTTTTAAATTTTCACTTATGTCTAAAAATGTCCATATTCTGCCCTCAAACTTAACTGATATTTTGGCTGGGTATAGAATCCTCAGATATAAATAATTCTGAAAGTGTTATTCCATTTCTGCCAATGTTCTCTTTCAAAAATCTTGGTTCTTCTGCTTCTTTATTCTTCATCTGTGACCCTATTTTCTGTTAGAAACTTTTGTTTATTTTGGATTTACTCGAATTTAATAGAGAATCTGTTTGATGTAGATTTTTTTTCTCCTACCCTTTCCAGAGCCATTTAAGCTAGGGATTTAATTATAAGAAGTTTTAATTTTGTATTCCTTTGAAATTTTTCTCCTCTCCATTTTCTCTTGCTATAACTTCTTTTGGTGGGGAAGGCTACCTTGATTACTTTTTTCTTTTTTTTTTCAATGATTTTTTATTTCTTCTTGCTACTGGAGAAACTTTTTTTCTTTCTTTCTCTTTTTTCTTTCTTTTTTCTCCCTTCCTTCCTTCCTTCCTTCCTTCCTTCCTTCCTTCCTTCCTTCCTTCCTGCCTGCCTGCCTGCCTGCCTTCCTTCCCTTTTTTATTTTAGCGAGAGAGAAAGGGACAGTTGGAGCAGACAGACAAGAAGGGAAAGAGATAAGAAACATCAACTCATGGTTGCAGCACCTTAGTTGTTCACTGATTGTTGTCTCATATATGCCTTGATCAGGGGGCTCCAGCTGAGCCAGTAACCTTTGGGCTCAAGCCAGCAACCATGAGGTTCATGTCTATGATCCCACTCTCAAGCTGGTGAACCCACACTCAAGCCAATGACCTTGGGGTTTCAAACCTGAGTCATCAGCATCACAGTCCAACAATATCTATTGCATCACCAGGCTACCCAAGAAATTTCTTAAAGTTAACTTTCAACTGTTTTTTTTTTTTTTTTTTGGCTTTTATAGATTTTTTTCTTTTCTTTTTTTTAATCTAAGGGCTCTTTTTATTCTTCTGATAGTCCCTTTTTATGTCAGTATCCTGGTTTTTTTCAAGGATATCTTTTGAGGACAGTTTTTTTTCTTTTCATTTATTTCTTTATTAATTTACTTTTAGGTGAGAGGAGGGGAGATAGTGAGACAGACTCCTGCATGTACCCTGACCAGGATCAACCCAGCAACCCAATCTGGGGCCAGTGCTTGAGTACTGAGCTATTTTTAGTACCTGAGGCTGATGTCCTCAGACCAACCAAGCTATCCTCAGTGCCCCCTCCCCCTCGTACCACATTCGAAACAATTGAACCACTGGCTGCAGGAGGGGAAGAGGGAGACAATGGGAAGAGAGAGGGAGAGAGGGAGAAGCAGATGGTCACTTTTGTGTTTCCTGACTGGGAATCGAACCCAGGATATTCATATGCTGTGCCAATTCTCTATCCACTGAGCCACCAGCCAGGACCTTTTTATTTCTTTCAAAGTATTCTCAGTTTTCTATATTCATCTCTTTCCTCTGATTTGTTTTCTTAGGTTTTTTTGTTTTCATGCTAGACATTTTCTTCAAAGGTTTGGAATTCCTGTTTATTTTGTGGTAGTAAAGCACTAAACAGCTTTCTTTTCCCTGCCTCCTGTCCAGGCAGTTCCCTCGGTTAAGAGTCCAGGTTTAGGAGAGTATAAAGATGGCCTAACCCAGCTGTTCCTGTCATCAGACCTGCTTCCTGTACAGCCATGAGTTATGGAACTAGACCTTTACTATGCTCTTCCTCAGCCATTCCAAGGACCATTTCATACCGCCAGTCCTCTGTTTTCTGAGTGAAAGACTGTCACACGAGTGTGTCTGTGACCTACATTTACACACACAAATCTCAGCCTGACTGAATTATGGAAAGGTGTTTAATGGCTTTCAACAGCCATTCTGGGTCAGTGTAAATATCTCATATATGGCAGAAATTCTTCCACACCTGTGGTTGGAGTTGTTTCCAGTTTACTCATGAGGTTTTATTGTTTCATCTTTTTGGGAGTCACACGGAATCTAATAGAGTAAATATGCTTTTCTTGGAAGTTTCTGAAAATTTCTGTTAAATCCAAGATGTTCTTGGCATTTTTAAGGGTTTGAGTTATTACCAGTTTTTAACCTTCATTTATAGTACGTAACAATTTTTGAGCACCCACTAAGCCTAGAACCTGGTGGTAATTCTTTCAAGTCTTTACATTACCTAAGTATGTTTGATTATATGATTTTATTCATAGTTCCTCCCCAGCCCCCATTTTGTCCTTTCAAAAGTTTAGGTCAGAGGATGTTTCCTTTGCATCAATAATGGTTTTGGAAGTTTCTTTTCACCATCATCAGAGTACATCCGCTAAGTGGTCCAAATCTCCAAATCTTATCTTTGAGAGTGTCTCAATGTTTTAGGGTCAGTGTCACTTTTAAAGACACATGCTGTGGAGTTACATAGTAGAGTCACATCAAAAGTGGATTTATGAAAATGTAGTTATAAATGTTCAGCACCTCAGAAGGGAAAAGGAAGAAGAGAGAGAGAAAAAAAATAAGTTATACAGAGCCTTGAAAGTATGTAGTAAAACGTGAGATGGAGAAAAGGAACCAGTTGTTCCATCATTTGGTCTCAGTTCCTACACGCCTCACCTAGTGTGAGCAGCTCACAGTACGGAGTGGAGCCTGGTGTGATACTGCAGTGACACTTAGTCTTTGTTCACCTGCAGACCCTAACCTACGCTTCATCTGGTGCTTGCTAAAAGAACCATAACCTTTTCTACTGCTGGGGGATGGCAGATTGTGATGGACATACGGCATGGCAAGACGGTCTTGAGGCCATCGGGGATACATTCAAAAACACGTTTAACAGTAGACTCTATGTGAATGTGATTTTCATCTTCTGCTCTGATCTTAGTTGTTACTAAATCACGTTCCAAAAACCAGCAGGAATATATGTAAGACTTGTGCTCCTTTTCTATTATCACAGCCATTGAGAGCACATGGTCACTGTCACCCAAAAGTCCTTCCTCTTTCAATGTCTGAGCTTCCACTGGTAGTCCAGCATTGGATAAGGAGCAGCAGCTCCTTAATCCTCTACTTGCCTCTAAAGATGAAAATGTGGGTGGGGGTGGAAAGGACAGACTGGGGACTTCACGTGCTCTTCTTAAAGTTGAATGAAACTTACAGTTTATAATTTACAAAAACTTAGAAACACACTAAACATTTAACAAATATGGCACAGCTACCAATCCATCAGAAAAGGCCATCAGCCAGAGTGGACCTCCGCCATAAACTAAGTATTCGCTGGCTCACAACACACCTCTCTCCTCAGTGAGTGAACGGTTGGCTGCCTCACCCTGCCACTGTCAGTTTTGAGATCTGCGATGTCCATTTCCCTCCTCTGTTCTATTTCAGCAGTAGATTAGTTCTGGTCCCTTCTCCTTGTATCTTTATGCAAATATTCTCATCTCTAGCACATTTGATTTGGTGAATTCATTAATTTTCCAACACATTCATATTGTCTGGATACTTGAAGAGTTACTTCACCTCAGAGGCTTCCGATTGGACTTAGTCTTTCGAGGCTCTGTACTGTCTTCTGCTTACTCTCTGATAAAACGTGATCGAGTCTAGTGGCCCATGGCTCTGACTGCCACAGGCTGTTCCTGTGAGTTACTGGCGTTGGCGCCTGTGCTGATCTTCCGAGTCTTCCTTCAAGTCTTTCCATGTTTTCTGCTCTTTTTGTCATGATGCCTGAATTGTCCACGTACACACACCAATTCCATAGTTATCTTTAAAGTTGTTTGTTTGTGTTCCACTTACCTCTGATCCCACTTGGTTATTAGCTTCCGGAAGAGATCTTTTATTTCCTGCATAACGCCCAGAGTACAATTTTCTGTACTGAGTGGAACATTAATACTTAAAAAAATTTTTTTGTCTGACTACCCAATTTAGTAATGTTATTTTGCAAGTGTTTTATAAAAAAAAAAAATTTTTATTTGAAATATTTAAAAATCATCTGGCAGATTTTTATCAGAGTAAAGAGCAAAGAGAAGGAGAAAACTCTTCTCTAGCAAATAGTGAAACTTCCCATCTTAACACTTCACAGCCAATTCTTGGTTTTTCATTGGGGTGGTTAATACTTTTTTGTTGAAAAAATAATACTTAGTCTCTTTGTAGGTGTTATAATGCCCTTGCACTTTGCATATTAATTACTGTCATGTACACGTTCTACAGAATGCTGGAGTTTAAAAACAGCCCGGGGAAGCCCATTGTTTCTCAAAGCTTATTAGTCCAAAGCCTGTGTCAGCACCTAAGAGTTTTCCAAGGTGAGATCATTTGGATCAGTCCTCAGATATGCAGGTGAATTCTTTGTACCTACCAATAAGTCATTCAAGATAGGGATACTGATTTTTTTAAGCCGACAGTAAACATTGCTCTTTTTTTAAAAAAATTTTTATTTATTTATTTTAGAGAGGAGAGGGAGAGACAGAGAGAGAGAGAGGAGGGGGGAGGAGCTGGAAACATCAACTCCCATATGTACCTAGAACAGGCAAGCCCAGGGTTTCGAACCGGCGACCTCAGCATTTCCAGGTAGACACTTTATCCACTGCGCCACCACAGGTCAGGCCTAAACATTGCTCTTAAAAGGTGCTAGGACTTTGTTCTAGTGTGCACTGTAAAATAAAACCACTGGTAATAGAACAAGGGTCAAATAAATCACTGAAAACTGCAGATAACACAACAGAATTTTTGCCAAAAGTTGACCCCAACACTCAGGTTTAAAACCCCGAGGTTGCCGGCTTGAGTGTGAGCTTACCAGCTTGAGCGCAAGGGTCGCTGGCTTGAGCATGGGATCATAGACATGGCCACATGGTCGCTGGCTCGAGCCCAAAGGTCACTGGCTTGAGCAAGAGGTTATTGACTCAGCTAGAGCCCCCTGTCAAGACACTTACAAGAAAGCAATCAATAAACTAAAGTGCTGCAACTATGAGTTGATGCTTCTCATCTCTCTCCCTTCCTGTCTGTCCCTGTCTGTATCCCTTTTTCTCTCCCTTTCCTTCTCCCTTTCCCTCTCCCTCTTGCTCTCTCTCCCTTAAAAAAAATTAACATGGAAAAAAATACTTCAGAGTTGAAAAGTTTCATGAGATATTGTTCTTGAACATAAGACTGAAAAGAAAAAAAATCTATTAAATGACAATTCATTGTTTAAAAATATAAAAATGGGCCCTGGCCGGTTGGCTCAGCGGTAGAGCGTCAGCCTGGCGTGCGGGGGACCCGGGTTCAATTCCCGGCCAGGGCACATAGAAGCGCCCATTTGCTTTTCCACCCCCCCCTCCTTCCTCTCTGTCTCTCTCTTCCCCTCCCGCAGCCAAGGCTCCATTGGAGCAAAGATGGCCAGGGCGCTGGGGATGGCTCCTTGGCCTCTGCCCCAGGCGCTAGAGTGGCTCTGGTCGCGGCAGAGCGACGCCCCGGAGGGGCAGAGCATCGCCCCCTGGTGGGCAGAGTATCGCCCCTGGTGGGCGTGCCGGATGGATCCCGGTCGGGCCCATGCGGGAGTCTGTCTGACTGTCTCTCCCCGTTTCCAGCTTCAGAATTTTTTTAAAAAAAGAAAAAATATATATATATAAATGGCCTGACCTGTGGTGGCGCAGTGGATAAAGTGTCAACCTGGAAATGCTGAGGTTGCCGGTTCAAAACCCTGGGCTTGCCTGGTCAAGGCACATATGGGAGTTGATGCTTCCTGCTCCTCCCCCCTTCTCTCTCTCTCTCTCTCCCCCCTCTTTATAATGAATAAATAAAATCTTTAAAAAAAATGTAAAAATGCCTTAGGAGTATAATGTAATAACACCTGACTCATTTAACAAGGACTTATTTTTAGAATATTTTACACACAGGGGTTGACAAAAGTAGGTTTACAGTTGTTAGTATACAAAATACAGAGTTTTTATTCTTGTGTTATTATTTATTATTTTCCATACAAATAGCTGTAAACCTACTTTTTTTTTTACTCACTCCTGATTTTTTATGAGAAAACTTTCAAGTCAACAGGTTATACCTCCTCCTTAATATTCTTGTCATATCCATTTTTCTGCTCACTCCAATTTTATCTACTGTCTGATCCTCCTCAGTGGAAATTCTAGCCAAATGCCCGCAATCTTTGGAGAGTTAAAAAGAGAAGAGTAAAGAGGTGCCAAGAGTTAATGACAAGAACTTTGGTGTGTCTGTGATCATGGTCAGGTCAGGTCAAGTGGAGCCTCACTGGACTGAGCCTCAAAAGGCAATCCATACACGCCCTTTGAGTTTATCTCTTTGGACACATGTAAACCAAGAATTAATGGCAAATTTTGGGGCCAAACTGACCCATCCATTTGAAAAAGTTTTTTGAGGCAATAACAAACTATAGAAATGATCCCTGAAAGTATAGTCTTGTTTTTTGAGTCAATAAAAGAAATATTTCACTGAATTGCCTTAGCTATTTTATTTTAATTCCATGCCTATTTTCCCCAGACTTAGACTTTCCTTGCAAGACACACCAAGAATTTGCTCAGATTCAGTGAAGTGTGCTGATGTATAAGTGATTGGTTTGTGTAGACAGACCTTTTTAGGCTATGCAGGGTTTCCAGACTCAGCTGTACTATCAAGTTTGTTTTCTTTTTAATCCTTACCTCTAGATCCCCACAATCTATTTCTAGATTTTTTTATCCACAGTCTTTAGCAGTTTGGCCAAGTCACTATTCATCAACTGTGCAATCAGAAAGTGAACAGCCAAGGCCTTGGCCTCGTGGCTCTGTGGACAGAGTGTCATCTCTATGTGCCAAGGTCATGGGTTCAATCCCCAGCCAGGGCACATATGAGAAGCAACCAATGAGTGTACAACTAAATGAAACAACTAAGTGGAACAATCAGTTGACACTCTTCTCTCTCTTTCTCTCTTTTTCTCTTTCTCTCTCTCCCCTCCCCTCAAATCAATGGAAAAATTATTTTTAAAATTTTTTAAAAAGAAAGTGGACAAACGAAACAAAGCTGACATTCAAACATACTTTGCTTTTTGCTAACAGCTCTGATACAATTTGCAAAATACTTTTTTAGGTTAAGTAATGGCTTGTGTGCACCATGCTGGCTAATACCAAAAACCAAGTGGCTTTAAGGAAAAGTTCCCCACTGGGAAACTGAAATTTGATTTTCATAATAAAGTAGATCTGTTCTAAGTTGGAACTACTGAAGCTATTTAATTTAATTTCAAACATGTTCCAGAAAACTTCTCTGAATACCCAAAATTCAGTATCTGACAAAAAGAAAAACTAAAATGATGGTTAATAACTTTAGTGTGTAATGAGTTCACACAAATCTATAACTAAACATCAAGAGCAAAAAAAATGTGTGCAGACAATTTTCATTGGCAAAGTCATGAGCAGACAATTTGCAATGGCAAAGTCATGAGCAGATAATTCACAAAAAAAGAGAGAATACAACAGGTTAGCATGTCTATTGTGAAATGTTTAGCTTCACTGATATTAAAAAAATCAAAGACAGCGAGTTACCATTTTTCTTCATGCTGTGTGTCATTTGATGTTTCATCTCATGTTTCGTAATTGGATATGAAAATATTTTGAAAGGATAGAACTCTCTTCTTGGAAGGGAACTGTAAAATGTGCCAACCCACACATGACTAAGGTTGCATATGTTACATCAACCCCTCTAGAAAGCTATTCGATGGTCTGTTATCAAGAGCCTTAGATTTTGCAATGTGCTTTGATATGCTATTACAAAGAAAAATTTAACTACAAAAATCTTTCTACAGAAAGTTGTAAATTATAGTGCTGTTTATAATAATACAAACATACCTCTTATGATAGGGATTTAATTAAGCTCACTATAACAATGAAACAATTCAAAATATTTATGGATTATAAAAGAAAAATCTTAGAATGTCATGTTGAGCAAAATACAAGATAAAATTTTATATACAACATAATCACAGTCCTTTAAAACTGCACTAGTATAATAACTGCAGGTCACATGTGACTGTTTACATTAAAAATAATTTCTCGGGTACATTAACCAACATTCAGTTATTCAGTAGCCATATGTAGCTACTAAATTGGACAGCATAGGTACAAAAAATGATTTTCTGTTATCTCAAAGTTCTTTAATTTTTTCATTGTTTTAAACTATTTTTTTAAAATTTATTTTAGAGAGAGGAGGGAGAGAAAGAGAGAAGAGAAGAGAGGCAGGAGCAGGAAGCATCAACTCCCATATGTGCTTTGACCAGGCAAGCCCAGGGTTTCAAACCAGCAACCTCAGCATTAGAAAGTTCTTTTAGATAGCACTGATATACAATAACCTCCAAATCTATACATAGTTCAAAACCAGGAAGAAAATAAAAGCAAACAAAAAAAAATAGTTTTATGTGGGAGATTTAATTGGAATTTTTTTCTTCCTTTTCTTTTTTTGTTTTTAAATTTTCTTTTCATAACCATATATAGTGTGTCCGTAAAGTCCTGTTGCACTTTTGACCAGTCACAGGAAAGCAACAAAAGATGATAGAAATGTGAAATCTGCACCAAATAAAAGGAAAACCCTCCCAGTTTCTGTAGGATGATGTGGCAGCATGTGCACATGAGCAGATGATGACATAATACCATGTATACAGCAGAGCAGCCCACGGCCATGCCAGTCCAGATGTGGATGGTACAGAGGAAAGTTCAGTGTGTTCTGTGGCTCGCTAAATTCAAATCCGTGACCAAAGTGCAACGTGAATATCGGCGCGTTTATAATGAAGCGCTACCACATAGGAATAACATTACTCGGTGGGATAAGCAGTTGAAGGAAACCGGCAGTTTGGTGGAGAAACCCCGTTCTGGTAGGCCATCAGTCAGTGACGAGTCTGTAGAGGGATATGGGATAGCTACCTAAGGAGCCCTAAAAAATCTGTGCGTGAGCCCACTTCAAACTGCACTGAATAGGTATGAAACTGGGAGAGTTTTCCTTTTATTTGGTGCAGATTTCACATTTCTATCCTCTTTTGTTGCTTTCTTGTGACCGGTCATTAGTGCACGACTTTACGGAAACAGTGTATTAATTTTATAATGGAAAGAATAACTAAACTTTATTTTAAATACTAAAAATGTATAGAAAATGAATACAAGTACAGCTTGGGAAAGCCAGCTAAAATTTACTCTATAGAGTTGAGGGTTTTCTTGTTTTTTGTTGTTGTTTTTTTTGTTTGTTTGTTTTGCTGCATTCAGGTCAGATCAAAATTTCAGAAGTCAGGTCCTGAGGAAATGGGGGCCATGAATAGTATTCCGTTTGGGAGGAGTTTGCATGTAACTGTAAATCAGAGTAACTCTTCCCCCACTTCTTCTGTTGACTGTTTTTCAAATTCCAGACAAATGGGTTGAAAGTGGAGTTTTGGGCCCTTTTTCCCTGAAGTCATTAAATGAAGTACATTAAGTGTTGACTGTTTGTTACCAGTGACACTCAGGAAAAGAAGGATCACTTGTGGCTCCAGAAATAATCTATATTTTCCTCTTCATTCATTTTACATTAATTTATGTTCAGTTCTGGCTAAATCTAGCAAAAAAAAAATACTAAGTGGACCTCAGTGAATGAGCTTTTGATACAATGACCTCAATTCAATGGGAACATGCTTATTCAGCCAAGTTGTGTCTTTGAACTCTTGACATGGTGCCGATGGGCCCACCCACTTGTGTATCAGCTACCTTCTGTAGATCTGTCGTTTTCCTGGTTCTTTTGATGGTGGCTCAGTTCTTGGCCACCTGGTTGGCTGTTGCTAAAATATTTCACATGATTGGGGACAGAGGAACTTACAATAGGCTAGAATGCTAAATAAGTTACTATTCTCTCTAAACTCTGAGTATAAATCTGTATCTACATTATATAAAAATTTATCCATCTTTTCCAGTTAGTTCCACTGGTAACAAATTATAGCCATCCACTTAGATACGCTTGAAATATGTGAGAAACTGGTCCTTTTGAAATTCAAGCTGGAAGAAATGTCTGATATACCAGTTTAAGGAAATTCTCCAGTGTCTGGATATTTAGTGGAAAGAGGGGAGTTACAATGAAAGTGACAGCTCATGGGATTTAAGTTTGCAGTGCAGTGGGGCAATTTAAAAGGCAGGGCCCGAGTAGAGTCAGGGTGGACAGTTGCTCTTAGCCACAAGATATGTCATAAAGCAAGAAGGTGCTGATCTCTCTTGAGCCTCTAATGGAACTGCCCCAAGATGATGACACAGAATAACAGGTGTGAATGGAACACAGGAAAGATGGAGGAAGACCAGTAAATTGAAAAGTCAATGGTGTGACTACTCAAGGCCTGAGGAGTGTTATGAGCAGAAAGAAGTTCATGTATATAAGGGTAGACTTTGACTCAGTTGCATATAAGCATAAAATTAGTAGGATATGTAGAATAGGGTAATTCTTAAGTAGAAAAATCAATGTGTTATAAAATAGTCTTTGAAAGGAGGTTGCTACTTGATTACTTGACTAAAATAAAATACTAGAAAGTATTTAAGGAAGTAGTCCCTTCTTCTCTAACTTCTAGGACAGTGGGCTTCCGCATCACAGAGGGTCACCCATTTGTCATATTTCCTCACTCATGTTGAGGCTCTCCACTCTGCTCGGTCTGAGGGTGTGTGACAGCCTCTCCTGGACCCTTCCCCCAGTCTCTTTCTCTGCCATCCTCTTTTCCTCCTCACTCCTCCTACCACACACGCTGGTGTGCACTAGTTTACTGTACAAGGGCCTGCTCTGTGATCTCATCTCACTGCCAAGAGACTGTAGGCCTGGAGATAAAGGCAAATATGTTCTATCTCTTTGCTTCTCTAAACATCCCATACAGGTAGAATACATTGATTCATATGCAGGAATTACAGTATTAGAATCTTCAGGAGCTCTATTTAAGCCTAGACAGTATGCCAGTTTGATCTCAAATAATCACTTGCAAAAATTTGCAAAGACTAAGTAAATCATGGAGGAAATAATACCTGTCCAGCTGAGTTTGGTATCCTTATTATTTCCATCCCTGTTGTCTGATTTGGATAGCACAAGTGGGATGGCTAGGGAGTATATTTAATTATTTCCCATTGCAACAGCTTCATTTATATATTATATCAGTTGTTTTCTTGGTTTGCTCTGGGGTTGAGAGTTTAGAACATTTTTAGAGATTTTTAAGATACTTGAAGAAACATTCAGGTATTAAATCAAAAGAACAAAATTGGCAAAATCTAAATGATTTTCCAGATTTTCATAAATTAGATATGTCTGGGCTTGAAATCATGAATAGGTTAACAGTGTACAATTCCAGTAAATAGGAAGATTGCACTGGATTTATAGTTTGGCCAGAGATTTGAGATAAGTGCATTGTCTAACCAAGAGGTTCTTATGTAGCTATTTTGTCATCTCTGATGGTAGCCACCAGTGAAAGTTATTGCCAGTGTATTGCGGTCGTAGCTAAGCCCTTTGGTGCATTTTGTTTCATTCTGTCCTCCCGTATCCTGGGGATAGAAGGAAACTGAGTTTCAGTCACTTGCGCAAGGTCACACGGAGTATTTAAGACAGAACCTTTGTTTCAAAGCAGAGTCTCTAGTTCACAGCTTTGACCCCTCCGTTCACCCCCTTTCGTCCAACAACAGGATCTTGGCACAGAATTTGTTTTGAATTCTGGTAGTGTTGACACCAGACAGGACATATAACAATGTGATCCTGTTGGAGATACAAAGTCAAATACACCAAGCTTTTTCCTAAATAATTGAGGGAGGAAACCCATATGCAGAAGACCTTGACTTGCAAATTTATTTTCATAAGGCTTTGAAGTAATTTTTCTTTTGGGTCATTGCATTTATTTACCCAGTTGACATATGTAAATGAAATAATTACCTAAGAAAATATGTTCCTAAGTCACTAACATCCATGTTAAGGATGCATGAATTTTTAAAGTATTCAAATTTGGTAAACAACAAATGATCATTTTGAGTTCAGTTTTACATGATCATGAGTTAGTACATAAAAAAGTCAACTAGCCCTGGCCGGTTGGCTCAGCGGTAGAGCGTCGGCCTAGCGTGCGGAGGACCCGGGTTCGATTCCCGGCCAGGGCACACAGGAGAAGCGCACATTTGCTTCTCCACCCCTCCACCGTGCTTTCCTCTCTGTCTCTCTCTTCCCCTCCCGCAGCCAAGGCTCCATTGGAGCAAAGATGGCCCGGGCGCTGGGGATGGCTCTGTGGCCTCTGCCCCAGGCGCTAGAGTGGCTCTGGTCGCAACATGGCGATGCCCAGGATGGGCAGAGCATCGCCCCTGGTGGGCGTGCCGGGTGGATCCCGGTCGGGCGCATGCGGGAGTCTGTCTGACTGTCTCTCCCTGTTTCCAGCTTCAGAAAAATGGAAAAAAAAAAAAAGTCAACTAGTCTTGATCTTTTAAGACAGCTGTTCTCAACCTGTGGGTCGCGACCCCGGTAGGGGTTGAACGACCAAAACACAGGGGTCGCCTAAAACCATTGGAAATACATATTTTATTTAAAAATGTATTGTATAATAAATATGTATTTTCCAATTTAAAAATGTATAATAAATATGTATTTTCCGATTTTAAAATGTATTGTATAATAAATGTATTTTCCGATTTAAAAATGTATTGTATAATAAATATGTATTTCCGATGGCTTTAGGCGACCCCTGTGTTTTGGTCGTTCGACTCCCGCCGGGGTCGTGACCCACAGGTTGAGAACCGCTGTTTTAAGATAATAACCTTTAATAAGGTAATTCATGAGGCAGTCTCAACGAGTATGTCTGTGAGGACATACCGAATCAGCATTTTCACAGATCTCTTTACTGGGTGTGTTTCAATTCTCCTCTGCTTTGCTTTTCTCCTTCCCTCCTTGTAATCTCTCCATTTATCAAGGTTCACCTCAAAATTACATTTAAATCAAATCTTTCCTTCTTGTGTGACCCCCACTCTTTTGTTGGCCGTCAGGTGGAACTGGAATTACACATTGACACTTCTGTCTTCTTTAGGCCTCCGGGACACAGACACCATCTCCAACATGTCATTCCCAGCTTCTAACAAACCTGCAGTGTGTGCTGAACGATGGGCAGACAAGGGCTAGGACAGTGTGTGCTGGGGGTGAGGAAGGAGCCAGCCCAGCACGGGCCCAGGAAAGGGTTTCTCAGGATGTCAGGTTGATCTGGGCCTTGAAGGGTTAGCAGTGAGGATAGCATTACAGGTCACAGGTCAAGAAAGTTCAGTCATGCTTGTGTGACAGTGACAACATTGAGTCCGTTTACGTGGAGGTGAGAGCCCTTGTATAGGGGTTCAGACTGAAGGTGTGTGCTGGGGTCCAGCCATGCTCCACTGTGGTGCCAGGCTGAGGAATCTGGGCTTTCACCCTGTAGGCAGCATTAATCATGTGTTAGTAGGGGATTATAGAAAACAGCAATGATCAGTTAGAGGTGTGAGCTCTTTCATGGGTGGCTTGAACAGGATTTTTCTGATGACAGGGGAAGTCAGTCTGCAGGCCATTGTGGTTACCCAGTGGGGAGCGGGTAGCCTGTCCTCCAGAGGCCAGGGATCAGGGTGAATGCTTCCCAGATCACTGGTTCCAGCCCATGGGAGGAGGGTTATCTGACCAGCACTGCCTTGATTCATTTAGGCTGCTGTATCAAAATACCATAGACTGGGTGGGTTATAAGCAACAAACGTTTATTTCTTATAGTTCTGGAGGCTGAGAAGCCCAATGTCAAGGTGCAGGCAGTTTTGGTGTCTGGGGAAGGCCTACTTCCTGGTTCATAGGTGGTTGGCTGTCTCTTTCTCCCTCCTCACATGGAGGACAGGTAAGGGAGCTCTCTGAGGTTGTTCCTAGTAGGATGATAATCCCAGTCACCTCCTAATGACTCTGCCTCCTAATACCATCACAATGGGGGTTAGGACTGCAACATGTAACATTCAGTCCACAGCAAGTATACTCTGCGTTAAGATGGACATTTCTGTGGCCACGTTCGCTCCAGGCAAGGTGACTGAGTGGAGACCAGCCAGGCTACTGTGCCCACTTGCTCATGGCCTGACTTCAGGTATTGTGGCCACTTTGCTCTTCCCATGCCCTTCTCTGTGTTGGGGCACAGACCAGGCAGGGCATACTTCTGGAAGGACCATCTAGTCTCTGCTACCTCTTTTCCAACATCCTCACCTGCATTGTAGACAAATGAATGGCCACCCTTTATTGAGAGAGACATTTGCTTTCAGTCCAAAAGATGTGGTAGCAGGGGTGGCGGGTGGCGACAGGAAACCCGAAGCCTGCGGGGGCCTCAGGCACAGGCCTGGCCTACCCAGGTAGCAGGGAGCCCTCTGTTTAGGATAGTAAAACCTTCATCATCAGCTATGCCTGTGTCTCATACCTTACTCTTTTCTCCCCTCCGCCCGTCCCCGTAACCCTGTGCTCTGCAAAGTGACTGAACAGCCAGCGCCATGAAGTCTCCTGGGACCCACTGTTCCCTCAAGATTGCAATTTCTACTGAGCCAAGTGGATTATGCTTCATGCTCTGTACACCACATTACTTTGTGAGATGAGGCATTGTGAAAATCTCATTTAGTCCATTTAAGATCTAGTCCAGGGGCTTTGATGTGGAGCACGTCAGTTTGTAAATATTCTCAATTGAGGGTGGCGGGGGGAGGCATAAGGAATTCTCACTGTGGAGGGAAAAAACCCAACTCATACAGCATCATGTCACAACCTCCACTCACGTTCGTTGGGACAGGGAAAAGAACAAAGCCAGCGAGGCCAGTTTCATCGCAGGACTTTGCTCTTGGCTGGATGTAGCACTCACACTTCTTATCCCAACGGTGGGCGAGAGTGTAGCCCTCCGAGTGTGACTTGAGTGTGATTTGCAAGCCGACAGCATTGCCCTCACTTGAGAGCTCATTTGGGAGGGAGATGTAGCCAGCTAGATCCACTACAAGTATTCAATATATTAAGAAACAAAAATATGCATCAAAGTAGCTTAAAAACTAAAATACTTATTGGCTGATATTAGTAAAAAGTCTAGAAATGTACCAAATTTAGGCATGGGAATTTTTCATTTATTTTTTGTTTTAATTTGTTTTTCAGTTACAGTTGACATACAATATTATCTTAGTTTCAGGTATACAACATAGTGCTTAGACATTTATGTGCCTTATAAGTGACCACCCCGATAAGTCTAGTACCCATCTGATACCATGCATAGTTATTAATAATATAATTGACTGTATTCTCTGTGCTGTAATTTATGTTCCCATGACTATTTTTATGACTGTCAATTTGTACTTCTTATCCCTTTCACCTTTCTTACCCATCCCACAAACCCTCCACCCATCTGACAACCATCAAAATCTTCTCTGGATCTGTGAGTCAGTTTCTGTTTTGTTTTTTACATTTCATGTATAAGGAAAAACATATGGCATTTGTCCTTCTCTGTCTGACTTATTTCACTTAGTATAATACCCTCTAGATCCATTCATGTTACCTCAAGTGGCAAAATTTTATTCTTTTTATGGCTGAGTACTAGTCCATTACATGTATGTACCACATCTTGATTCATTTGTCTATCAATGGACACTTAAGTTGCTTCCATATCTTGGCTATTGTAAATAGTACTGCAGTTAATATGAGGGAGAATATATCTTTCCAAATTAGTGTTTTGGATTTCTTTGGCTAAATACCCAGAAGTACAATTGCTGGGTCATAAGGTAGTTCTTTTTTTTGACTTTTTGAGGAATCTCCATACTGTTTCTAGTAGTGCCTATACCAACTTACAGTCCCACCTACAGTGCATGACCAAGCAGTTAAAACTAGGTGAACAGGACCTGGTTTCTTTTCCTGTTTCAAAATGGCTGCTAGCAGCTCCTGAAGCTACATGTCTCCTCTTTAACATTCTTAAAGGAAAGCACGCGTCTCTCTTCCAGAGTTCCCAACAAAAGTCTTGGACTAATTAAACCAATTTAGCTATTTAACTGAACTGAAGATTATACAGCAGGGTAGAGATGTGCTGAGTGCGTTTGGCCTAGATTGACCGGGTCCAGCCAACCAGGGTACCAGGGCAACATGATGTTCTAGCGTAAACCCTTGAACCTCCTATGAGCAGCAGAGGTGTGCTCGGTCACAGGCAGGCTTTTCATTGCCTGGAACTCAGTCATAACACATGGAACTAAATACATCGGGTTTGGAAAGTGTCGTATGTGTGTCTAGGAAGAAGCATGCCCATGCGCCACAGCATTTATATTCTTAGGGAAGGGGGATTCCCAACTCTGCTGCCTTTGTTTGTGACCCTAGGGTAGGAATTATTTAGAGGTGGGTGTGGCCGTGGGAGGAAGAACTGAGAAGGAGGTGTGGATGAAGCTCTCTGACTTTGGGCTGATGAGTGCATTTTTTAGAGGAGCTATTTGACTCAGGAGTAGCCTTGATTAGGATCTTCTTTATAGAGCAAGCTGACTAATTCTTTGAGAATCCATTGAGGTTTTATGTTACCAAAGTTGGTTTGGTAGTCTAGTTTCAGGTAAGAAAACCTTCTCAGAAATGCTGAAGGTTAGAAATGTTACATTTGTATCTCCGGGTAATTCTGTAGTCTCCATATAATCTCTGCAATCCTGTGTGAAAATTATAGTGAAACACAGGGAGAAAGTGTGCTCCAAATAATAGGAAATGTATGATCTAAAAATATTTTTCTACGTGTTTTCTTATCAGGGTGGGTGTGTATGTGTATACGTGGGTGTGTGTGGGTATGTGTGTGTAGAGAGAAGAGAGATGAAAGAGTAATAATTGTAGAAATAGGTGCACTTTGGGCAAAGAAGTAACTTTGTTTTCATTGTTTAAAAATAGAGGTAATTCTGATGCTCCAAACTAAACACAGCTTAAGAAACCCAAAAAATGAAACCTAGTATTTAACTCTTAATTCAAATCGTAAGTATTTGGTCATGAACAGATAATCTTTGGTTAAAATTTATGTCAGTTTCTCAGCTACAACATGATTCTCTAGGCTTTTAACTGATTCCTCTTAAGGTTGAAGGAGTTATCTCAACAGATTTATTATTATTCTCTTCTACTTGTCAACCTGAGAGTTTACAAAATGAAAACAGCCCTTATGTGCCCTGAGCCATTTGCATGTAAATCCTAATAAAAGTTAGAACGGCTCAGGTCAAGGCTACAAAAATCAGGTGCATACAGAAGACAAGCTGGACTTCCGAAATAAACACAGTTCACGGATTGAGTAATCAAGTAATTCACGCCTGTGTTTCTGATGATTTTTTTCAGAACCGAATGGAGGAAAGCAAAGCACTCTTTAGGACAATTATCACATATCCCTGGTTCCAGAACTCCTCGGTTATTCTGTTCTTAAACAAGAAAGATCTTCTAGAGGAGAAAATTATGTATTCCCACCTAGTTGACTACTTCCCGGAATATGATGGTAAGTCAGCACTGTCCAGCCCGCCCGGAGCTGGGGAGGTGTTTCCCAGCGCGAGAGCTGATACATTGTGGTGCACCCTTGTTGCCTTTGCCCTCGGCAGTGTGCATGTTGTGACTAAGGAAGGACGGATTTTTGTGTGCTCTATCTTTTAATGACATGAAACGTTTCTTTCCCTAACAATGCTGAAAGTTTATTTCAAAAGGGAACAACTTCTTGTATGTTTTGAAATAAGTGTATCAGAAGAGGGAACAATCCAGCAGTGTTGACCAGTTGTGTGTCAACCATTTTAATTCCCTTTCATCCCCCTTTCATTTGGTGGCAGTCTGCCTCTGCCTCTCTCTAGAGAGAGAGCACAGTTTTTCGTCAGCCCATGCTCTGAAGTCAGTCTGTCCAGGTTCAGATCCATATACCTTTTTATAAGACCACAATCAAGTCACTTAATTTCTTAGGACCAAATTCATGGGATTATTTTGTAGACTATAGTAGATAATATATGTGTGACATTTTAGCATGATGACTGTCACATAGTGAATATTCAGGAAATATTTAATTCTGGGAGGTTTCATGGGCCAGTGAAGTAACCATCCTTCTTAGGAAAGGTACCCATCCTTTCATCTCTTCCTTTAGCACAAGGGTCGGGAACCTATGGCTCGCGAGCCAGATGTGGCTCTTTTGATGGCTGCATCTGGCTCACAGACAAATCTTTAATAAAAATAATAATGTTAAAAATATAAAACATTCACAGGTATTACAGTCCATTCATTTCCTCCCGCTCTTGTTCATGGTTGCGGGTGGCTAGAGCCAATCACAGCTGTCCTCCAGGACAACACCAAATTTTTATCGGATAATGCATAATGTACACGGGTCGTTGTATGGCTCTCACAGAATTACATTTTAAAATATGTGGCGTTCATGGCTCTCTCAGCCAAAAAGGTTCCTGACCCCTGCTCTAGCATTTAGAGTCAATAGCACTCACTTCAGTCTTCATATGGCTTTGCATTACTACTTAAAGAGATTGTGCCTTCCCAAGTAGACTATAAGATCCTGAACATGACATCCAGCCTATTCTCAGAAATACTTGATCAGTTGACGACAAAATGCATCCATCCCCAGCCACTCTAAAACAAGTGAGTCACAGCTGCTGCCCCATAAAGTTTTATTGAAACAGCCATGCTCATTCATTGAGGCTCTGTCTGTGACTGCTTTCATGCTGCAACAGCAAAATTAAGTAGTCATGACAGAGATCCAATACCTAAGCTTTGACTCCCACCGAGTTCCAGCCCTGCCACGTACTGGCGATGATGCCTTAAACAAGTGATTCAACCACTCACCTTCTTCCTAAGAAAAGACTTGAACGGGATCATATAGTTAAGTCATGTAGCACAGTGCCTGCCACAGAGGAGCACAATCCCGAAGGACCTATTTTAGAGGGTGCTGGCAGCAAGAGAACAGGCTATTTTTAAAAATATTTCATCAACATGATACCTGGGCTGGCTATCAGTTCAACAGTATTTCTGGACTTCTATAAGGTCCCTCAGAAAGATGATTACTTCAAAAAACTAAGATTCAGTTTTGCGTCAAAATGCACTTGGTCCAGGGCTGCTGCGGAACAGAGTCGCTACATGTTTAAAGAACTGAAGTCCTCTCCCAAAGACATGAGGTCCTGAAGGATGGTGAGCTGAGAGAAGCATCGTTTGTGGGTGTCATCAGGAGTTAGAGATATTGCTGCTGTTGTTAGTGGTGTGTTCCCAGCCCCTCTCCGTGCACATTGTTCTTTGTGGGCACTTTCCCAGCCTGCATGGTGTTTTTACTTTTACCCTTTTTAATTTGCCACTAGCCTGCCACCAAGTCATTAATGCTCAAGACTGTGTTCCTCAGTCTCCCTGAGAAAACTACGGAAGGAACTGACTTCACGTGCAGTTAACATGTTCTCCCACAGCAAAAGGCTAGTTCTTTAAACAGAACATCTGCCCACATAAGATGTGTCCAAAGCCTCTGGCTTACACTGAAATACACATGCTTGTCTCACAGTCCTGGAAAGAGAGACTCATAATTTTTCTCCGAGCTTGGTGGGAATCAGCAGATGGGAAATGACCTCTCTCTCCGTACACAGCATCCCCCTGGAGGCCAGCATGTCTTCATGGCGGGCTCGCGTGGGGGTGACAGAGGGTTGATAATGGCACACCTGCCCCTCAGGAGCTCAAGCTGCTCTCTACAGCACACATGGCCACATCACACATTAGTTGTATTTTTCTGTGATAAAAGCCTTCTCTCTCTCTCTCTCTCTCTCTCTTTCAATTCCCAGTCCATGGACCAGTCCACCAGAAATGTTGTGCCACTCCGCCAAAGAGTTAACCACCCTGATGTTGTATGAAGATGACAGACCAGTGTTCTTAGTCAAATTGGCTTATGCTCAGGGTGATTTCTGCCTTAGCAGTCTCCAAAATAATTCTATTATCATCGGTTCTCAAGTGTAAAAAGGTTGAAAGCCATTGCTGATGCAACATCTTCCTGAACTCTTTACACATCTGCTTTGTCATATTTTCCTCAGATTCGCCATCACTATGAGTATTTTCCTTCCAATGTGTGCCTGTTGTGAAAACCTGAAGATGGTGTTACGGATAGTCTCCCCCAGTATACACACAACGCACATAGGAAACTTGGCCGTGGCAAAAAGGCACTTTGTTATTCACAAAGCAAATGCAGCTGTCATTTCAGAGACTCAAAGCCCTTGTGAGATGAGCTAAGACTGGAAAAACTGGAGATCCACTCTGCAGTGATGTTTTTATAATAAACATGTTTATAGTATTATAAATTTCACACTTCCACATTTCTGCACTTACAAGGTCTTAATTATAATAAATGCCATTTCTGCATTTCTCCTTAAGAAGGGAAATTATCATTTCCATATGGACTTGAATTGCAAAATTGTTCAAAGACTGGAATTCTGTTCCTCCTGTGATGGCTATAATGATTTCTTTGTAGTTTGTTTATTCAGATAACATCATTTATTCTTAAAAACATGACATAGGCCAAGTGCTCTTTAATGAACTTCAGTCTAGTTCTGATATTCTTTAGAATAAAAGGAAAAAATAAGTGTAGACTCATTTTGCCAAATAGGGGAAGAGCAAAATCATTTGGAAGTTCATTCATTCACAAGGTAAAAAGATAGTGTTCTTTTATGAAAAAAAGAAAGTTCCCCAACTCAATCTATTAGTTTTAGTTGTGTTTTTTATTGTTGCTATGGAGTTAGCAACTTGACTGTAATGTATTGAAAGAGATAGGAAAGTAAATAATTTTATGTATTTAAAATATTGTTTTTAGGCTTTGGCTGGTTGGCTCAGTGGTAGAGCGTCAGCCTGGCATGCGGAAGTCCTAGGTTTGATTCCCGGCCAGGACACACAGGAGAAGCACCCATCTGCTTCTCCACCCCTCCCCCTTTCCTTCCTCTGTCTCTCTCTTCCCCTCCCGCAGCCAAGGCTCCATTGGAGCAAAGATGGCCCGGGCACTGGGGATGGCTCTGTGGCCTCTGCCTCAGGTGCTAGAGTGGCTCTGGTCGCAACAGAGCGATGCCCCGGATGGGCAGAGCATCGCCCCCTGGTGGGCGTGCCGGGTGGATCCCAGTCAGGCGCATGCGGGAATCTGTCTGACTGCCTCCCCGTTTCCAGCTTCAGAAAAATACAAAAAAAAAAAAAAATATATATATATATATATACACACACACACACACACACACACACACACACACACACACCTTTCCACCCAATATAATACCAGCCTTCTTAATCATTTTTCAAAATCTCAATTCTAAGTACCTTATATAAGTGGAATCATGTCATATTTGTTCTTTTGTGTTTGGCTTCTCTTATTTGGCTTTACATTTTTAAGGTTCATGTATGTTATGAAATCCATCAGAACTTCATTTGTGTATACTACCGTTTGTTTATCCATTTCTCTGTTGTTGGACATTTTGGCTGGTCTGAATACTGCAGCAGTGAATATTGCTTTACAATATTGAAGTATCTGTTAAAGTTCCTATTTTCAATTCCTTTGGATATACAGGTGAGGCAAAAGTAGGTTTACAGTTTTTCATATGGAAAATAATACAATAATTAATCAATATAATACAAGAATAAACTGTGTTTCCCATACTCATAACTATAAACCTACTTTTGCTCCATGCTTTATATATAGGAATAGAATTGCTGGGTCATGTGGTAACTCTGTGCAGCTTTTTGGGGAACCACCAAACTGTTTCCCACAAGACTGTACCATTTTCATTCCCACCAACAATACACAAGGGTTCTAATTTCTCCACATCCTTGTCAACACTTATTTTCTACTTTTTTGATTATAGCCATTCTAGTAGACAGAAAGTGGTATCTCAGTATGGTTTGATTTGCATTTCCCTAATGATTAATGATGTTGAGCATCTTTTCATGTATTTATTGCCCATTTTATATCTTCTTTGGAGAAATACATATATTCTTTATATATAGTTTTATATGAACCCCTTACTATGTTATTTGCAAATATTTTTTCACATTCTGTAAGTTGTTTTTACTTTCCTGATAATATCATTGATACACAAAGTTTTTAATTGTGATGAAGTCCAGTGGATCTATTTATTCTTTTGTTGCTTCTGATTCTGGGGTCATATCTAACAATCCATTACAAAATTATTAGTTAAGTTTTTAATATATCCTGATAAAGCTATCACAGTCTTTCTTCAAAGCATCTAGAACAGTGCTTGGCACATACAAGACCCTGAAAAAAATGTGTGAAAATATAAACCAACTTTTTTTATCATTACACATAATGAATTGGTTTATAAATGTGGTGTGCTCAAAAACACCAGAAGTCTGCAGAGTACGGCTGTAGTTGGACCTGATACTAAGGCACAGGTGTTCTATTCTGACAGAGATTTCAGTCTTGAGAATGTAAACTCATCCATAACAGGGGGACCTCGGGAGGGGGGGCAGACTGACAGGAGAGCCTGAGGCAGCTATATGATCTGTGTGCACATTATATAGCTGAGAGCAGCACAATTAACTCAGTCCAATAGACGTGAGCTGTCATCCCCCTACTAAAGAGCCTGCAGTGGCTCCCTATCACCCAAGGAATCAAAGCAAAACAGCCTGGCCTTTAAGCCAACAGTCTGTTTTCACCTAACATTTTTTGGATGGATGTATGTGCAAGATAAAGTGACAAAGAGAAGCAAATACACATGGTAGTGTTGGAGAAGATGATTATAACCAATCAAATCTGCATGCAGAACTTAACACCCAAAAAACAAACAATCCAATTAAAAAATGGGCAGAGGACCTAAAGAGGACATACAGATGGCCAACAAAGATGCTCAACATCACCAGTCATCAGGAAAAGTAAATTAAAAGCACAGTGAGAGTGCCTGACCAGGTGGTGGCTCAATGGATAGAGTGTCAGACTGGGATGCAGAGGACTCGGTTTCGAAACCCTGAGATCACCAGCTTGAGTGTGGGCTTATCCTCCTTGAGCACGGGCTCACTAGCTTGAGCCCAGGGTGCTGGCTTGAGCATGAGATCACAGACATGACCCCATGGTTGCTGGCTTGAGTTCAAAGTTCACTGGCTTGCAACCCAAAGTTGCTAGCTTGAAGCCCAAGGTTGTTGGCTTGAGCCCAGGGTTGCTGGCTTGAGCAAGGGGTCACTCACTCTGCTGTAGCCCCCGGTCAAGGCACATATGAGAAAGCCATCAATGAACAACTAAAAGTGCTGCAACAAAGATTGATGCTTCTCATCTCTCTCCTTTCCTGTCTGTCTGTTCCTATCTGTCCCTCTATCTGTCTGTCATACACACACAAAAACAAACAAAAAACAGTGAGATATCAACTCACACCTGTCAAGAGTATCATCAAAAAATCAAGTGTTGTTGAGGAAATGAGGAAATGGAGAAAAGGGAACCCTCGTGCACTGTTGGTGGGATTGTAAACTGGTACAACCACTATGGAAAAACAGTAAGGAGCTTCCTCAAAAAATTGAAAATAGAACTATCATTTGATGTAGCAATTCTGATCAGATATTCATCCAAAGAAATCCAAAAAGACATATTCACCCCATGTTCATTGCAGCACTATTTACAATAGCCAAGATATGGAAGCAACCTGAGTGTCCATTGATAAACAAATGAATAAAGATTAAGTACATATATACAATAGACTATTACTCAGCCCTAAAAAGAATGAAATTTTGCCACTTGAGACAACATGAATTGACCTAGGGGGTATTATGCTAAGTGAAATAAGTCAGACAGAGAAAGACAAATACCATATGATTTTGCTTATATGTAGAATCTAAAAAAAAATAAAACAAACTCATAGAGACATAAAATAAGCTGATGGTTGCCAAATGGGAGGGGGTTGGAGGCTGGTGGAAAAGGTGAACAGATTAAGAAGTACTAATTGCCAGTTATAAAACAGTCCCAAGGATATTAAATGCAGCATTGGGAATATAGTCAGTAATATTACAATAATTATGAATGGTGTCAGATGATGGGCACTAGACTTATCAGGGTGACCACTTCATGAGTTATACAAATGTTGAATCACTATGTTGTACACCTGAAACTAATAAAATATGTGAACTGGAATTGAAAACATATATATGGGTACCTTATTTTTAAAAGGTTGTAGGATAGATATCATCTTTATGAGCATTGACCCATTCAGTACAAATTATTGAGCGAACACATTAATGCATCAACTAACAAACTGTCCCTCTCCTCCCTTGGCCAACAGGACCCCAGAGAGATGCCCAGGCAGCTCGAGAATTCATCCTGAAGATGTTCGTGGACCTGAACCCAGACAGTGACAAAATTATCTACTCCCACTTCACATGCGCCACAGACACCGAGAACATCCGCTTTGTCTTCGCTGCCGTCAAGGACACCATCCTCCAGTTGAACCTGAAGGAGTACAATCTGGTCTAATTGTGCCTCCTCGACACCGCCCTTCCCTTCCTTGGTGGGCTATCGAAGCTATACAAGAGGGACTGTATTTCTGTGGAAAACAATTTGCATAATACTAATTTATTGCCGTCCTGGACTCTGTGAGCGTGTCCACAGAGTTTGTAGTAAATATTATGATTTTATTTAAACTATTCAGAGGAAAAACAGGATGCTGAAGTACAGTCCCAGCACATTTCCTCTCTTTTTTTTAGGCAAAACCTCGTGACTCAATGTATTTTAAATTCTCAGTCATGCACTCACAAAGATAAGAGTTGTTCCTCTCTCTCTCTCTCTCTCTCTTTCTTTCTTTTCTATTGAGCAAAGCAAAGTTGATTTCCTTTTTCCTAACCCATACGTCCCTCCTGATTTTTCCTGGGTTACAATGGCCTTTATTCCAGTTCCATTCTTGGTCAGGAATGGCTGCTTTTTCTCTCAAATGAAGCAGTCAGGACCCTGTCATTCAATTTAAGCCATCAACATCAGCTTTATTTAACAGTTTGTGGTTTTTGCTGAAGGATTATAAGTATTAATACTATGGTTTTAAATGTATTGCTCTGGATACACATGCAGAGTTTTTATATAAATATATCGTCTTGCCTCACTTTGGGCTGGATGCCCGTGTAATGGTTGTCATTTCTTTAGGAGTTCTGCTTTCAGCCGATCACTCCTTGATCACTCAGAGAAGTGTGCAGAAGTCAGTAAGACAAGGGCAGAGACCCACAGAAGGAATCCTTTCTTTTGAAATGCCATGTGCCATTTTCCTTCCTCCCTTCCTTGCTTTTTTCATTTTTCACCCTCTCTTCTTTAAATTACAGATGCCAAAAAAATATGCCAATAGACACTACATTACCCAATGGCTGCTACCCAGAGCCTTTTCATAGGTTGCTCTTCATATTTTTCTCCCTTGGTTAAGATTTTTCCTCCCTTTTTTTCTTAGTGTTTGGGCCACAATTTTTAGATGACTTTTATTATGGATATGTGTTGCCAAAGCTGGCTTTTTGTAAAACAGCATAAGAACTTAAAAGCCAGTATCTTAAAATGAAAGAGACTGTGAAGCCTAAAATGATTGGCTGAGAATGAACCTGAAACACCAATTGCCAAACAGTTGGTAACTGTAAATTTGATTCTCATGGTCCATTCTTGTCTTTGACCTTAAATTGCATTGTTTTGTCTCCGTGTTCCATGTTGAATGTCCAAATTGGAAGTGTGGAAAAGTGTCCTCTGTGATACGACATGAAAATTGCTTGTGTCTATTCATTTGCAGCCAGTTTTACTCTCTTTTATGTTCTTTAAGGTTGAGTAGGTCTGCCAAGAACATTGATAGTATTACTCTGACACCTTTACTTTGCAAAATAAGAAGCTACTGCTAGTTTACCACCTATGAACCTTTTTCAACTGGTGACTGGTTAAGCTAAACTTAAGGAAGATGTGAACGTAACTCAAACTTAACCTCTCATTGTTCTGTAGAACATGTATTTATGTAACCGAACCTGCTAAGAGAGATGTTTGGAGTTCCCTATGTGCAGTTTTCAACAAATGCAAAAAGTATAGCACATGCATTGATGAGCTATCTGCCGAGCGGCTTGTGTTGAAATATGATTTAAGAAAATAAATCATGATTTTTTTAAACCTGCTGGGAAGTTAGAATTAGGCCATGACACTGGTCTCATTTTAACTAGTAATACTATTTGGCATGAGTCTAAACTTCCATATAAACCACTCCCTTGGAACAACAAAGGGGAGGGAGAAAGTCAATGGCTTATTACATGAGTACCAGAGTTACTAAATAGTAATGAAATGTTCTCATTCTCGACTCTCCTGGCCTCAAACAACACAGGTTACTTTTTTCCTTGCTCAGAAGCACCTATGATTTAATTAAGAACAGACTCCTGTAGGTATAGTGCAATTATGAATGCTCGAATCATTGTACATACATCTTTCTCTTGATATTGCAGCATCCATACTGGCTTTGTGGTCATTAATTTTTTTGGCAGATTGAATGTGCTGTATTGATATGTATCTATGTAATTGTATGTCTTATAGCTAATTCACATTTTGAATAATGTTATTTTATTTACTTTTTTAAGAGAGGAGAATGTAAATTTGTCAGTTTATTTCTGACTAGGGATATTTTTTTTTCCATTTAGAAAAGAAGAAAAAAAAACCTTACTATCGTACAGAGCGGTACTAGCATCGTGCTGTATAAAATCATTTGCACATTCCTGAGTAGAGGTATACTGACTATAAGACCCAAAGGTAATTTCATAGCAAAACACATCAAATCAGTCAGAGCTTTTATACAAACATGGAAACCAACTTTGTAGAACTTTTGCCATTTGACCTAGGATTGGAATATGAGCTTTTATACAATTCATATTCTTATTTGGCAAATGCACAGTTTAGTATTACCTCTCTGATGGCCTTTATTAGAAAGGCAGTTTTAGAAGCTATTGTGATCCATTAAGGAAATGTTTTAACAGCTAGAGACCACTGCTTGCCTGAAAGGGCGATCTTAAATTTGGTGCAGCAAAAAAAAAAGAAAAAAAGAAAAAAAAAGAAAAGAAAAAAGTAAACATTTGAAGGCCTACAGTATGTATAGAAAAAACCTCATCACAAGATCATAAGTGTTACAGTTGTAGGGAATCAAGATACTCTATTTAATAGACCTATAGTAGATTGTAGTCGATTAAACCTGATTCAAAGCTCAGAAGAAGCTGAGCAAAACAGGGAAGATTGTTATATTTGTCTTTAGGAAATTGGGATGGAATTGCTATGCAGAACTGAGGTTTGTGGACTCACTGTTCCTCTTAGGGTGCATGACAAGATCCCTTCTCTTGAGAAAGGAAAAAATTGATCACCCTAGTGCAGTGAGGCCTCCCAGCCTAATTGTATCCACACTAGTCAATTGAAGCTAAAGGATTTTCTCTTTTGTTTCTTTGTTTGGGGTTTTATTGAAGGGGATAGGGGAGGGAAGGGATTCTTTTCAGTTTTGTATAAAAACAAAGTTTACTCATGCTTTATATTATATTGTGATTGCAGGCGTTATAAGCGTGTGCCACTGGACTCCTATTTATGCTCTAGGTAACAGAGGCCTGTGGCGAGTTTTATGGTGATTTGGGCATGTCTTAGAAACAAAAACAACAAAAACACCTTTCTTCAGTGTACCAAGGCAAGCAGCCATTTCATGACTCACCTAACACATTGCAGTGTGCCAGTTTACAGATGATTTCTCCCTTCTTTGCATGACATGGCAGTTCCGACCCACAGAGAATTCCTTATTTGTAAATTGGAGGTTTGTATTATGCCTTACAGAGCCTAAATTCAGAAGTCTGTGCCTCATATCTGAAACAAAGGGAAACAACACGTCCATGCAACAGTAACTACATCCCTTCTAGGTTTTTTTTTCTTTCTTCAATATTTCCATATAAAGAGCTCTGTTGAATGTCATGAACAGACTGGGGGGGTGGTCTTCTTAGGAACCTGCATATTTGTTTAGCCGATGACATCTACAAAAGGTATTTGAAGAACACCTGAAACTTGTAATTTTTTGTAGATTAACTAGCAGGTCTAATATTTTAAAAAGGTAAATCAGCTAAAGGACAATTTACTTTTTGTACTTCAGACTATCTTGATTGTTAAGGTGTACGAACTGTAATCTTAAAATTTTTACTGCCACATGATTGTAAATTTTAGTTGTCTTAAGTTAGGAATCGGTGAAATGCTATTTATGCTGGATTTGGGTCAAACTGACTTATTTGCAAAAAAAAATAAAAATAAAAAATAATGGGAAGAAAGGGCTGCATAATGAAATGCTGCAAGACTCAGATATTGGTTGGAAATAACCTTCAAATTACCTTCAATTTCCCTTTGTTTTCAATTTCTCTAAAAAGAACGAATGAAACGAAATATAGCAGAATGTTAACCCATATAAAAATAAAGTGTACCCAAATATTATAATGTATATTGCTGCTCTTCTTAAAATTAAATAAGGGTTTAAAACCACTTAATTGGTAATTGACAACATCTCAGTTGATACAAATAAGGTATGCTTGGTATACACATTAATATTTTCTTCCAAAGATACATATCTTTGGTTAGAAACACACAGAAATTAAAATGAATAATATCATATGTTTATCTCTCTCTACAGATTTCCAGCATATGTAGCGTTAATAGATCTGTCCTGGTAACTATGTCTTTGGGATTTCATCTTGGTTCCATCAAATTAGAAAAAGAAAATGGCCTACTTGTATATGATTAGCTAGAGATTTTTGGAGCCAGACACCTGCTGTTTAGTAGCTACTTAATACAGAGTCTCAACTTGTCATTTGTTTTTCTCACAGAATAATAAACCATTTCCTGCCTTCTCCCCAACTACCAACGCCCTTTCAATAACACTCTTGCCTCTAGAATCATCTGTTCCAAGTATGCATACACACCTAGCACATAATAGGTGCTCAAATATTAATTTCCTTCTGACCTCCCTTCTCGATCATGTACCTCCATTTCCCCACATGATTCCAACCCGATAGTAAATGACATTTACATGTTATTAAAACACCTATTGGGTAAAATTGGATCTTACATGGATAAAGGAATTCTGATTTTCATATAAGCTGTGTGTGGTAAACAGGAAAGAAAATATCAGGGAGGAAGATATTCAGTAGAATATTTTTTAAGTTTTAGAAGAAAGAGAAAAATTAGCATGTAACTTTGTTCAAGTTACTTTGACGGAAATGTGCAGGTGGATTTCTTTTCCTCAAAGAACTCTAAATGCAACAGCCTCTTGCTGGATGCCTCACCTGTCATCACTGGAAACCCTTACCAGACCTATGTATTTAGGGAGTTTTGTCAGAAAACATTTTTAACTTGCAGTATTTAAAAGAATCATATTTACTGTTCTTAAAATGTCATTCAAATGCATGTATTGTCTATTGTTTGGGGACGGGAACTAGTTTTGCAAAAAACACCTAATGTTGTATAATAATGCCCCACTGATCTTGCTGGTTAAAAATACAGTATTTTTGGCCATAATTTTGTACTACAGTATTCTTCATTTTTGAGTTTTGCTTCTCTTGAAGTTGCCCAAGCTTTTCCCAGAGTGTTTTTTTATTATTAGCTATATTAGAATAAATCTTTTCTTCCTTAAAACACTTCATACTGTACATGCATTTCCCAAAGGAGACAGGTTCAGTAGGATCTAAACCAACCAAAAAATGTCTTACCCCTTCTGTATATAATCAGAATATTCAGAATATTCAGTCTCCTTTAGTAGGAATATCTGTATTGATAGTATTGATCAAGTTAGTTTTTGTTTAAAAAAAAACAAACTTGCCCTGATTTAGGGTTGCAAGCAACTGTAAAAATAAATGTATGTAGCTGCTCAATAAAGACTTACAAGGGCCCTGTTTTCAGCCTGCAGCAGTCTCCTAACAAGAAAGAACACAGGCCAGAGGGGGCGGTGCTTGCCTTCTTTAGAGTTTTCCGCTTCAACAGTGCAGTGAGTGGGTGCACTCCATGGGGGCACAAGGACTGTGTCTGTGACGTTTAGAAGCACTCATCTAGGCTTTTGAGATCAGCGTAAAAAAAAAAAGAAGTAGCTTTTCTTTTGCTAGCAAATTTGTAAAGTTGGTGACACGTGTTGTTCCAGAGACCTGGAGCCTGTGTAGGGACTTCAAACCCTGACAAAAGCAAAGCCGGTTCCTGCTCGCTGTGAGCGGGTCTCAGCGCTTGACAGCCCAGCCCTTGCTGAGGGAATCTGGTATTGCAGAACACAGTTCCGTCAAAGTACTTTAGAGAAGAAAGTCATTTTTACCAAGACGCCTTTGGTTTAAGGCTCTCTTCTCCCATTCTTGCATGTTTTAGAGACCGTTTCCAATAGATGGTGTTCCCCTTCTCTAGGTCTTAACTATTAAGGGAATGGTGTGACTGGGAACTGGCATTTAGTACAGGCCTGGAGCGATCAGTTCCCGCAGCCTTTGCTGAGAAAGCAGGGAGTCGAGCAGCCCCCAGCTCTCCCCACTCAGTGGCCCTCTAACCCCGTTAGACCATTCAGAGCTGGCTCCACCTACATCATCCTCTTGAAGACCCTCTCTGTCCCCAGGAAAACCATGAAGTCGCTGAACATTATTTGATCAAACCCCAGTTATTTTAACTGGACCTTTGATTCATAGAGCAAGCCTGCCTAGTCCCAATTTTTTTTTTTTTTTTTTTTTGTCATATTCTTTTGGAAGCAATAAAAAAGGCAATGGATCTGAAAGCTTTGCCTGGCTCTTCATCTTCCCTGCCTCCTCCCCTTTTTCTTAGTTTGTGATAGCCTGAGTGCTGCCTCTTAGAAGCAGTTAAACCATAGCAAACATTGGGGGCAGAGCTTGATGCTAAGACATAGCAGTGATTCCTGGATAATGTGTACAGAGCAATTTCTGATGGTAAGTTAGACAGTGGATTTCCTCTTTAATGTTGAGTCATTAAAATGCTCTTCCGTTCCTCCATGATTAAAGCTCTGATTGAAATTTTGATCAGGGTTGGAGGGTGGGAGGCAATGGTTAAGAGTGGGTGTATGGCCAGTAGTCGTGGCCATCACAGCCACGGCCAGGCAGGTGCAGGTTCCCATGAGATTTGGACTGATGGTAATGAAACTGCGGAGCCAAAAACTGGTGGCCCTTGCCTTTTATTTTAGCCTTGCAACCGGCCAGTGAGTAAAAACACACAGGGCACCAAAACCTGCTCACACATTCTCCGGTTCCACAACCAGGAGAATCTTTTCCAGGTTTTTCTAGAATCAAAGGCCCCCCCACCAGCTTCAGTCCCTCTGGTCCCCCATTTCCTTCTCTCTGCACAAACTGCAAAAACATGGCCTCCTTCCTCCTCCTCCTTTCTTCTTAAAACTTTTTGGCGTGAAACCCCTCCTCTAGCACACATTAGCATAACAAAGCCCCCTCCCAAGCAGGAAGGTAATTAGCAGTTTCACAGGTCACATATTGGGGCAGCAGCCATTTTTGACAATAAAAGTGGGCAAAATCAAATAACAAATTTTACAAACTTATTTGCCCAACAGTGGGCTTCGAGTTAGTTCATTTTGTTTCAAGTTATCTATGCATTACCATTGTCCCTTTGTCTTACTCCCTGGGCTAATTAAAACAGGTATCCAGTTATTTGCAAGGAACAGAACAGTGTATTTTACAGAAGTTTCCTAGGTCCCTGCAAAACAAGACCTTGGTTATAAAATATAGGTCTCTTTAAAATCTAAGATTCTGAAGATTCTTTTTTCTTTAAATTCTTATACTTCAAGACCTGACCTCTGATCTGTTTTGATTTTCTCTCTTAGAGAAACATCCTATTTCTCTAAGAATGTGCAAAGGTATTTTACTGTTCCATTAGCCTGTGGTACAATAAGACAACTTGCCCTCTTTGAGGAAGAGGGTAATTAAACCAAATGATAACGAAGAGCTGCTGGCAGGAATCCCATGGTGCGGCCTTCTTCAGCCCTGTTCAAGCATCCCTGACCCTGAAGGAGGTGCTTTTGCACCTTAGAGGATTGTGGGCCTGTCCATCGAGATGGACCGCAAACAGAAGGGCCCCTGGGACTTGCCCTCTGTTCTTTGTTTGCCCATATACTTACACGGTGGATATTTTTTGTATTTTTCTGAAGCTGGAAACGGGGAGAGACAGTCAGACAGATTCCCACATGCGCCCGACCGGGATCCACCCGGCACGCCCACCAGGGGCACGCTCTGCCCACCAGGGGGCAATGCTCTGCCCCTCCGGGGGGTCGCTCCGCTGCGACCAGAGCCACTAGCGCCTGGGGCAGAGGCCAAGGAGCCATCCCCAGCGCCCGGGCCATCTTTGCTCCAATGGAGCCTTGGCTGCGGGAGGGGAAGAGAGAGACAGAGAGGAAAGCGCGGCGGAGGGGTGGAGAAGCAAATGGGCGCTTCTCCTATGTGCCCTGGCCGGGAATCGAACCCGGGTCCCCCGCACGCAAGGCCGACGCTCTACCGCTGAGCCAACCGGCCAGGGCCCTTACACGGTGGATATTTAAAGCATCTTAGAAATGAGGGGACCAGGAAAAGACTGACTGGCAAATGGGGTTCGGCAAACCCTAGAAATCTGCAGTTGGGAATTCCACACCGTGCACCCAGCCGCCGGGAAGCAAACACAGCCGCTGACCGGACCGTGTCTGTGTCTACTCTGGGGTACGCCTCCCCTAGGATGCCAGGCCTGCTGGAGTGGGAACCCATGCTGCCTGCCACTCTGACCAGGAGATGCAAGGCCCACGTCAGGCATTAGAGCAACAGTGATTATATTTCTGGGATCACAGCAGCATTAGCAAAAAGGCCCTGCTTTCTTTTTGTGGAATAGGAAAGGGCCCACCCAGAGGTATCCTGGTAGATGGCTAACAGTGGGGAGAGGGTGGCAGTGCTGGATGGAGGCACTGGTTGATAGGGGCTGCTTATTCCCGCTGTGTACATAAATGCCTCCACCGTGCCTAGGTTTAAACTACTGACTGGTGATGTCACTGAACTCAGAGTTGGGAAGAGATTCTGACAATGGGTGCTCTCAAACTGCACTACCCAGCACCCTAAGTCTTCTAAGGCAATTTTCTGTAAACCTGGGTAAATGGCAGCGAGACATGACTACCTGGCCACTGCATCCAGGGCATATGCATTCCTGCTCCTTGTGACCTGGGGCCGAGTACCAGATGCTCCTGCTGGGCTCAGGCGAACAGCAGCCTGGCCAGAAATACGAACTACTTAAACTC